>NW_026014658.1:277500-302500 GCF_020379485.1 Brassica napus
ACAGCACCTCGTGGTGCGACAGGGTCCGGGCATGACAGGGCTCTCACCCTCTCTGGCGCTCCTTTCCAGGGAACTTGGGCCCGGTCCATCACTGAGGACGCTTCTCCAGACTACAATTCAAACTTAAAAGACGTCCAATTTTCAACCTGGGCTCTTCCCGGTTTGCTCGCCGTTACTGAGGGAATCCTTGTTAGTTTCGTTTCCTCTGCTTATTGATATGCTTAAACTCAGCGGGTGATCCCGCCTGACCTGGGGTCGCGTTGAGGACTTTGGGTCATCAAGAGGTTTTGTGCTGGAATGTCTGACTATATGACGAGAATTGAATTAATCACCGCAAGTCGAGACGCTCCTGGCGTCCTTAGCTCGCATTTTGGCCAACCACGTGCGGTAACACATGGGAGATCAGCTTCCGTCCCATATCCTCGAGAGGATGGGGGGACGACGATTTGTGACACCCAGGCAGACGTGCCCCCGGCCAGAAGGCTTGGGGCGCAACTTGCGTTCAAAGACTCGATGGTTAACGGGATTCTGCTATTCACACCAAGTATGGCATTTTGCTACGTTCTTCATCGATTCGAGAGCCGAGATATCCATTGCCGAGAGTCGTTTTATACTTTACATTGCAGCACTGCTTCCGAACAAACACCATCTCCTGGTTGGCGAAAGCAGGCTGTTTAGTTGCATTTTCCTTGACACTTTTCGTGCCGGGGTTTACTGATATCCGGAAGCTTTGCGTACGATCCAAATACTTCAAGTTTGAATCTAATTTTTTGCATGCTTCAGAAGAATGGTTAAAGCTATTTTCTGGTAATTTTTCATGATTTTCTTTTGCTTCTAACCATGTCTTTTGTATGCTACAAAGTTCAGAGTTCCGTGGTCTAAACGGATATCTACAACAACTTTTGATCAACACTTGACATCCTAAACTCTTTGTTGACATATTTTTGATGTTTCCTTTCAGAAAACTTTCTTCAAAAATATTAATTTTTGAATTGTTGGCTTCTCGGGTGATTTTTGTTGTCCGTTGGTGATTTTGGCCCACGTGGGCTGTCTGTTCAGTACACACAGGACGTCCTTGTGTGTCCGTCAGCACATACAGGACGTCCGTGGCTGTCCGTGTGTGTCCGTCAGCATACACAGAACGTCTGTGGCTGTCCATCAGTACACATATCAGCACGCTGGACCTTGGACTCAGCATGCTGGCCCTTCCCATGGACTGTTTGGGTGATTTTGGCCCACGTGGGCTGTCGGTTCAGTACACACAGGACGTCCGTGGGTGTCCACCAGCACACACAGGACGTCCATAGCTGTTTGTGGCTGTCCATCAGCACACACAGGATGTACGTGGCTGTCCGTGTGTGTCCGTGTGTGTCCGTCAGCACAAAAAAGACGTCCGTGGCTGTCCGTGTGTGTCCGTGTGTGTCCGTCAGGAGACATAGGAGGTCTCTGGCTGTCCATCAGTACACATATAAGCACGTTGGTCCTTGGACTCAGCACGCTGATCCTTCCCGTGGACTGTTCGGGTGATTTTGGCCCACGTAGTTTGTCTGTTCAGTACACACAGGACGTCCGTGGGTGTCCGTCAGGACACACAGGACGTCTGTGTGTGTCCGTCAGTACATACAGGACGTCCGTGGCAGTCCGTGTGTGTCTGTGTTTGTCTGTCAGCACACACAGGACGTCCGTGGCTGTCCATCAGTACACATATCAGCACGTTGGTCCTTCCACTCAGCACGCTGACCCTTCCCGTGGACTGTTCGGGTGATTTTGGCCCACGTGGGCTGTCTGTTCAGTACACACAGGACATCCGTGGGTGTCCGCCAGCACACATATGACGTCCGTGGTTGTCCGTGTGTGTCCGTGTGTGTCCGTCTGTGTCCGTCAGCACACACAGGACGTATGTGGCCGTCCATCAGTACACATATCAGAACGTTGGTCCTTGGACTCAGCACGCTGGCCCTTACCATGGAATGTTCGGGTGATTTTGGCCCACGTGGGCTGTCTATTCATTACACACAGGACGTCCGGGGGTGTCCATCAGCACACACAGGACGTCCTTGTGTGTTCGTCAGCACACACAGGACGTCTGTGGCGGTCCGTGTGTGTCTGTGTGTGTCCGTCAGCACACACATGACGTCCGTGGCTGTCCATCAGTACACATATCAGCACGATGGTCCTTGGACTCAGCATGCTGACCTTTCCCGTGGACTTTTCGGGTGATTTTGGCCCACGTGGGCTGTTTGTTCAGTACACACAGGATGTCCGTGGGTGTCCCCTAGAAGAGACAGGACGTCAGTGGCTGTCCGTGTGTGTCCGTGTGTGTCTGTGGGTGTCCGCCAACACACACAGGACGTCTATGGCTGTCCATGGCTGTCCGTCAGCACACACAGGACGTCCGTGTGTGTCCGTCAGCACACACAGGACATCCGTGTGTGTTTGTGTGTGTCCGTCAGAGCACACAGGACGTTCGTGGCTGTCCATCAGTACACATATCAGTACGCTGGTCCTTGGACTCAGCACGCTGGCACTTCCCGTGGACTGTTTGGGTGATTTTGGCCCACGTGGGCTGTCTGTTCAGTACACACAGGACGTCCGTGGGTGTCCGCCAGCACACACAGGATGTCTGTGGCTGTCTATGGCTGTCTATGGCTGTCCATCAGCGCACACAGCACGTCCGTGGCGGTTCGTGTGTGTCCTTGTGTTTTCGTGTTTGTCCGTCAGCACACACAGGACGTCTGTGGCTGTCCATCAGTACACATATCAGAACGCTGGTCCTTGGACTCAGCACGCTGGCCCTTACCGTGGAATGTTCGGGTGATTTTGGCCCACGTGGGCAGTCTGTTCAGTACACACATGACGTCCGGGGGTTTCCGTCAGCACACCCATATCGTCCTTGTGTGTCCGTCAGCACACACAGGACGTCTGTGGCTGTCCGTGTATGTCCGTGTGTGTCCGTCAGCACACACAGGACGTCTGTGGCTGTCCATCAGTACACATATCAGCACGATGGTCCTTGGACTCAGCACGCTGACCCTTCCCGTGGACTTGTCGGGTGATTTTGGCCCACGTGGGCTGTTTGTTCAGTACACATTGGACGTTCGTGGGTGTCCGCCAGAACATACAGGACGTCCGTGGCTGTCCGTGTGTGTTCATCTGTGTCCGTCAGCACACACAGGACATCCGTGGCTGTCTATCAGTACACATATCAGCACGTTGGTCGTTGGACTCAGCACGCTGGCCCTTCCGTGGACTGTTCGGGTGATTTTGGCCCATGTGGACGGTTTGTTCAGTACACACAGGACGTCTGTGGGTGTCCAGCTGTTCACTCTACTAGTGAATTCATCAGTTGGTCAAGCTAAACCTGTAGCTACGGCTACACCTATTGCTACGGGTCCAGTTGTGGACGCGGTTGAGGTGATCGAGATCGATTGACCGGAAAGGTTTGTAAAGAAGGTTGACTATCTGAGTTTGCTTCAACATCTATCCAGATTGGGTACGAAGCAATTCTCAGGTAGCACCAACCCTGTTGTGGAAGATGAGTGGAGGAGTAGGCTGGTCTGAAACTTCCAATCAACTCGCTGTCCAGAGGATTACAGGCGAGACATTGCGGTTCACTTCCTCGAAGGGGACGCGCATAATTGGTGGCTTGCAGTGGACAAGCGCACCAATGGAAGTCTCACAAGTTTTGCGGATTTTGAAGTTGAATTCAACCGCAAATACTTTCCTGCTGAGGCTTGGGATCGCCTGGAAGCTAAGTTTCTAGATTTGGTCCAAGGCCGCAAGACAGTACGGGAGTACGAAGAAGAGTTCAAGCCAAGGAGCCGTGAAGGCTCGGTAAATGAGAGGCTATGTAACGTGTTGTTAGATGATGCTAGGGATGAACTAGTGACTGTCTCTGAAACGATTAAGAAATTGTGTATCGGATCTCATGTTTCTAAGTAATACATTTTATACACATTTATATTCCGCTGTGCTATCTGTTCAATTGTTTTAGAACCTCAGATTCCAACATGACATAGTAAATGAAAGACTTGAAATGAATCAAACAAGCAAAGGATTGATTATATAGCAGACTGGTCCAGTTTTGTTGAGAGGCCGGATTCGGGTGTTACACGTAACCCAGCTTCCAGTTCATCTCGAATCGGCAGTTCTGCGTACCAAAAATGGCCCACTTGGAGCTCTCGATTCCGTGGGATGGGTCAACAAAGCCGCCACCCCGCCCTACCTATTTAAATTTTGAGAATAGGTCGAGGACATTGCATCCCTGATGCCTCTAATCATTGGCTTTACCCGATAGAACTCGTTTCCTAGCTCCAACAATCCTGAGGGAAACTTCGGAGGGAACCAGCCATTAAATGGTTTGATTAGTCTTTCGCCCCTATACCCAAGTCAGACGAACGATTTGCACGTCAGTATCGCTGCGGGCCTTCACCAGAGTTTCCTCTAGCTTCGCCTGGCTCAGGCATAGTTCACCATCTTTCGGGTCCCGACATGCATGCTCACACTCAAACCCTTCTCAGAAGATCAAGGTCGGTCGGTTGTGCACCTGTGAGGGATCCAGCCAATCTGCTTCCTTGCGCCTTACAGGTTTACTCATCCGTTGACTCGCACACATGGCAGACTCCTTGTTCTGTGTTTCAAGATGGGTCGAATGGGGAGCCCACAGCCCGACACCTTGAGCACGCAGATGCCGAGGCACGCCGTGAGGCGTGTGCTGCAGACCACGATTTAGGCAGCAACGTCTCTGCGGGCATAACAAAAGCCCGGGCTTAGGTCACCACCTTAATCTGTGTTGGTCCACGGCCCGAATCTATCAGCAAACCGGATTGCTCCATTCTGCATCTAACCGGGACGAATCGCCGGCCCCCATCCGCTTCCCTCCCGACAATTTCAAGCACTCTTTGACTCTCTTTTGAAAGTCCATTTCATCTTTACCTCGCGGTACTTGTTCACTATCGGTCTCTTGCCCATATTTAGCCTTGGACGGAATTTACCGCTCGATTGGGGCTGCATTCCCAAACAACCCGACTCGTAGACAGCGCCTCGGGTGCGACAGGGTCCGGGCACGACAGGACTCTCACCCTCTCTGGCGCCCCTTTCCAGGGAACTTGGGCCTGGTCCGTCGCTGAGGACGCTTCTCCAGACTACAATTCGAACGCCAAAGACGTCCGATTTTCAAGCTGGGCTTTTCCCGGTTCGCTCGCCGTTACTAAGGGAATCCTTGTTAGTTTCTTTTCCTCGGCTTATTGATATGCTTAAACTCAGCGGGTCATCCAGCCTGACCTGGGGTCGCGTTGAGGACTTTGGGTCATCAAGACCTTTTGGACCGGATCGTCTGACTATAGGACGAGAATTGAATTCACCAGCGCATGTCAAGACGCTCCTGGCATCCTTAGTTCGGATTTTGGCCAACCGCGTGCGGTATCACACGGGAAATCAGCTTCGTCCCATATCATCGAGAGGATGGGGGGACGACGATTTGTGACACCCAGGTAGACGTGCCCTCGGCTAGAAGGCTTGGGGTGCAACTTCCGTTCAAAGACTTGATGGTTCACGGGATTCTACAATTCACACCAAGTATCGCATTTTGCTACATTCTTCATCGATGCGAGAGCCGAGATATCCATTGCCAAGAGTCATTTTAGAATTTACATTGCAGCACTGCTTCCGAACAAACACCGTCTCCGGGGTGGAGAAAGCAGGCTGTTTAGTTGCTTTTTCCTTGACACTTTTCGTGCTGGGTTTGGTGATATCTGGAAGCTATGCGTACGATCCAACCATAACGGACGTCTTGGGCATGGATGAACGCATAACCAAGGATTCTGTAGGCACAATAAGAAACTGGCCTACCGAGAGTGATGTTTCCAGGGTACGACAATGATCCTTCTGCAGGTTCACCTACGGAAACCTTGTTACGACTTCTCCTTCCTCTAAATGATAAGGTTTAGTGGACTTCTCGTGACGTCGCAGACGGAGAACCACCCACGTCGCCACGATCCGAACACTTCACCGGATCATTCAATCGGTAGGAGCGACGGGCGGTGTGTACAAAGGGCAGGGACGTAGTCAACGCGAGCTGATGACTCGCGCTCACTAGGAATTCCTCGTTGAAGACCAAAAGTTGCAATGATCTATCGCCATCACGATGAAATTTTAAAGATTACCCGGGCCTTTCGGCCAAGGTGTGAACTCCTTGAATATATCAGTGTAGCGCGCGTGCGGCCCAGAACATCTAAGGGAATCACAGATCTGTTATTGCCTCAAACTTCCGTGGCCTAAACGGCCATAGTCCCTCTAAGAAGCCGGCTTTGAAGGGATGCCTCCACGTAGCTAGTTAGCAGGCTGATGTCTCGTTCGTCAACGAAATTAACCAGAAAAATTGCTCCACCAACTAAGAACGGCCATGCACCACCACCCGTAGAATCAAGAAAGAGCTCTCACTCTGTCAATCCTTACTATGTATGAACCTGGTAAGTTTCCCCGTGTTGAATCAAATTAAGCCGCAGGCTGCACTCCTGGTGGTGCCCTTCCGTTGATTCCTTTAAGTTTCATCCTTGCGACCATACTCCCCCCGGAACCCAAAAACTTTGATTTCTCATAAGGTGCCACCGGAGTCCTAAAAGCAACATCCGCTGATCCCTGGTCGGCATCGTTTATGGTTGAGACTAGGACGGTATCTGAACGTCTTCGAGCCCCCAACTTTCTTTCTTGATGAATGAAAACATCCTTGGTAAATGCTTTCGCAGTTGTTTGTCTTTCATAAATCCAAGAATTTCATCTCTGACTATGAAATACGAATGCCCCCGACTGTAACACCCCAGAACCGTCCTAGACATATGGTCGATCAACCGGCCAACAATCAAACAAGAACATGACCGATCGACCGTCGAACACCCAGGGTTGGAGATGATTGAGCCAACCGGCCAGCCAACAATCAAGCAAGAACATGACTGACCGTCCAACCCAACACCATGGTCCAGAAGCGCTACGTGACGGGCTAGGGACGATCCAGTCAGAGTCACAAAATTTACTCCACGACCTAGAACAGTTCATCCACTAACTCGTCCCGCTGCGTCAAGGCACAAGGCTTTGCAACCCGTACCTAGAGTTAGCGTTTTCTGTTAGATCGAGGCCTAAGGCTTTTCAACCCGTACTATGACCTAACGTTGTGTTAGACCGGACAAGTCAAATATCAGAGTACTCATGAAGCGCATATAAAACAATTACTTTATTGATTCAAGAAATATCCATACATTGATATAATTCGAGACCGGTCCCGGCCTAATGCCAAAACGAGTCAACTAAACACAAATCCACAATACCGTTTACAAAAGGCATGAAAATCTACATCGGCGGTCCTAACGTCCAGCACCCTGTTATCCGATCATCCTTACCTAAGCTACCTGCAAAAAGGACAACAGAGTTGGATGAGTAACCTAATGTTACTCAGTGAATTATGATCCCCAACTAACAAATACAACCCCTTGCTATCCCACCCCAAACAATCTAAAGCGAGAGGTTCACCTAACAACAAATCAATCCAATTCAATAGATAACCAATATCAGAAATACGGAGCAGATAATAATAACTATATAACAAATGATATGAAATCATAACCGCTAATAACTAGCTAACCACTTAACCTCAAACTCAACTAAATCAAGGGTTCAACAACCCTCTACAGTAACTACACTATAACTAGGGCCCCTTGTGACTTAGTGTTCCTCCTCTATCTTCGGGAATATCCTACCTCCCTACTACAAAGGCCAGAAGAAGGAACTTTCAACCAAACGCGGCCCACAGTTCATTCGGGTCACCGCACGACAGCCCCAGTACGTTTGGGCCACTGCCGATTGTCACACGACGGTTACGGCCCACAGTACGTTCGGGTCACCGCAAGACATCCCACAGTACGTTCGGGTCACTGCCGGTCACTACCCCATCGTGCAACCACTCCACCATAGGCCATGACCCCATCTCTCTGAGTGTTCTCGATCCAGCGAATAAGGGGTTTCCTTAAACCTTCTGGGTACGCGGTTGAGGAAACACTAATCCACCTCAAACATGCCTAGCATGGTGGGTTACAGACAAGCTATATGGCATCACACTCTAACTCTACAACACTAACAACAACATCATCACTAAACAAATCAACCAGTTAGTCACTCCCTTACCAAGAGCTGACTAACCTCAATCAACAAGCATTAATTAATAAGCAAACATTCAGCATTCGCTAACTAACCAATCAACCTAACCATTAGCATGCTACTACGGTTCCCAAGCAATAACTATGCATGCTATCAACTCAATCAACTAATGCTCAACTATTAACTAATCAAACCGTTACTCTGTTAGAGCCGGCCTCCTGCCATGATCCAACTTCCAAGTAATGGGAACCTGCATGAAAACAAGTCAGCAATCAATTGATTATAACTCACAGTGTTCTTTGCCGATAAGCAGCGGATTGATCAGAGAAGACTTGGCCAAAACCCAATGGACGACTTGACTGAACTGGACAGGACTGATCTTGACTTGGACAAAACCTCTGCTTCACCATGTAAACACTAACAGGTCTGGACGGACTGATCTGGACTCGGACAGAACCTCCTCTAGCTTCTGGACAGTTCTTCGGCCTTCTCGGCGGAATATCGCTGATACGAAGTTTCGCGGAAAACTTCGTGCTGAAGAAACGTCATTCTTCACAAACGTCGAGCTTCTAAACCGTCGTGCTTCCAAAAATGTGATGCATCCAAAACGTCCGTCTGAACAATCTAAGACATCTTCTAACTATGGTCGAGCAACTTATTCGACTCATAGTTCCCTCGGGATCAATTCTTCGACCACCTCGTTCTTCGAAATTTGCCGATCGATTTTTACCGCCCGCGGTTTGACCACCAAGTTGATGTTCGACCAGTCTTCTCTTTTCTTCGAATCATGTCAAGTTTTATGTGATCAAAACTCAACATTCCTCCTGATACTTAGACTCCCAAATGCTCGGCTCCAGATTCTATTTTTTCTCTCTCGACCATTCTCTCTCTTTTTTTTTTTTTTAACGGGTTTCTACACTGACTGTCCCTGTTAATCATTACTCTGATCCCGAAGGCCAACATAATAGGATCGAAATCCTATGATGTTATCCCATGCTAATGTATACATAGCGTAGGCTTGGTTTGAGCACTCTAATTTCATCAAAGTAACAGCACCGGAGGCACGACCCAGCCAGGTAAGGCCAGGAGCATATCGCCGACAGAAGAGACAAGCCGACTGGTGCTCACCAAAGGCGGACCGGGCGACCCATCCCAAGGTTCAACTACGAGCTTTTTAACTGCAACAACTTAAATATACGCTATTGGAGCTGGAATTACCTCGGCTGCTGGCACAAGACTTGCCCTCCAATTGATCCTCGTTAAGAGATTTAGATTGTACTCATTCCAATTACCAGACTCAAAGATCCCGGTATTGTTATTTATTGTCACTACCTCCCCGTGTCAGGATTGGGTAATTTGCGCGCCTGCTGCCTTCCTCGGATGTGGTAGCCGTTTCTCAGGCTCCCTCTCCAGAATCGAACCCTAATTCTCCGTCACCCGTTACCACCATGGTAGGCCACTATCCTACCATCAAAAGTTCATAGGGCAGAAATTTGAATGATGCGTCGCCAGCACTAAGGCCATGCGATCCGTCGAGTTATCATGAATCATCAGAGAAATGGGCAGAGCCAGCGTCGACCTTTTATCTAATAAATGCATCCCTTCCAGAAGTTGGGGTTTGTTGCACGTATTAGCTCTAGAATTACTACGGTTATCCGAGTAGTAGTTACCATCAAACAAACTATAACTGATTAAGTGAGCCCTTCGCAGTTTCACAGTCTGAATTCGTTCATACTTACACATGCATGGCTTAATCTTTGAGACAAGCATATGATTACTGGCAGGATCAACCAGGTAGCATTCATAAATCAGGGCAAGACCACGTCATATTCCCGCAAACACATGGAATGTGCGAACAGACACAGACTTGACCGTCATCTTTTGTCCAGAGACAAACGTGCTTAGCGGGAAAGAATTTCTTCGAGTCACCGCCATAATATTTTTGCAACCGAGATCTCAGCAAACAGCATATTCACCTTTGCGAACAATGCATAAATTATGCAAAGACGCAAGGATCACAAGTGCCGGCTTATGTGTTCACGACTTCCCCACTGAAGGAGATGCCGCAAACAACATTTTAAGCAAGCATAAAACTATGCTTGTGAAGAAACTGAGGAGGATAGTTGGTCTGTAGTTGGGTGCGCGAGCACAGAGCCTACACACACTAGCTATCCAATCACCACTCATACGCCGAATGTTCATTTTCCTCGCTAACATCAATCTTTCCAACCACTCTTGAGATGTAATCAAAAGAGCAACTGGAAGACGGATGGAACCCGGCCAAGACCACACAAGAGCAAAAATTTGAAGTTAGGGGCAAAACGGTTCGCCTGAAAATTCGCCGGAAAAGTTTCCAGAAAATTCACCGGAGACAATCCGGCCTTCGACCTAAACCCAGCCATCGATAGTGTTGGACCGAGCAGTCCAACACTACATACCCCTTCAGGTACTGAGGGCAGGCTCAGAAGAGTGCCTACCCCTTATACAGACAAAACACTTTTTTCAGTCTGTCACCAGTCGACATTGGTTGTGTTCCGGGAGTATTTTTAATGTAAAAAACAAAATACTTCGAATTTGAATCTGATTTTTTGCATGCTCCACAAGAATAGTTAAAACTATTTTCTCGTAAATGTTCATGATTTTCTTTTGCTTCTAATCCTGATGGTATGTATACTGATGGACAGCCATGAATGTCCTGTGTGCGCTGACGGACACACACGGACGTCCTGTGTGTGTTGACGGACACCCACGGACGTCCTGTGTGTACTGAGCGGACAGCCCAGGTGGGCCAAAATCACCTGAACAGTCCACGGGAAGGGCCAGCATGCTGAATCCAAGGACCAGAGTGCTGATATGTGTACTGATGGACAGCCACAGACGTCCTGTGTGTGATGACGGACACACACGGACAGCCACAGATGTCCTGTGTGTGCTGTTGGACAGGCACGGACAGCCACAAACGTCCTGTGTGTGCTGGCGGACACCCACGGACATCCTGTTTGTACTGAACAGACATCCCACGTGGGCCAAAATCACCCAAACAGTTCACGGGAAGGGCCAGCGTGCTGAGTCCAAGGACCAACGTGCTGATATGTGTACTGATGGATAGCCACAGACGTCATGTGTCTGCTGACGAACAAAGACGGACACACACTGACAGCCACAGACGTCCTGTGTGTGCTTGCGGACACACATAGACGTCCTGTGTGTACTGAACAGACAGCCCACGTGGGCCAAAATCACCCACGGACAGCCAAAATCACCAGAGAAGCCAAAAATTCAAAAATTAATATTTTTGAAGAAAGTTTTCTGAAAGGAAACATCAAAAATATGTCAACAAAGAGTTTAGGATGTCAAGTGTTGATCAAAAGTTGCTGTAGACATCCGTTTAGACCACGAAACCCCAAAATTTGTAGCATGCAAAAGACAAACTCCGACTTGGTTGTACTGTGACCATGGTCCTCACTCAGACATGGTCAACTTCAGCTCTGCCATCTTGGCCGGAGCCAAAGAAACGGACTCTAGGACAGCGGTGCTATCATTGGTTCCAGTTCAATCATAAATGGATCCGACCTATCAGAGGGGACACTCTATAGCGGACATAACACATCTAGGAACTCAGACACCAACGAATCCCCGCCTGGGTCTAACAGAAAACCACAACTGTCAGGCTCTGTAGTTGTAATTGTAGCCAAAAAGGCTGACAACACTGTTCCAGCATCTAAATCGCTCGAACTGCTGAAACCACTACTTCTCATGAGCCGGATACAGACCTTGGTACTCTATCGGGTACAGCCCAGACTCCAATTGCACATGACCCTTATGGCAATCGAGAGTGGCCCGATACTTTCCCAACCAGTCCATACGTAAGATCACTTCTTGATTCATTAGGTGGACACATACCAGATTCACAGGGAAGACCTTTCCCTGGATCTGCACTGGGATATTCGACATGAGACCTAGTGAGTTCCTGGCTTTCCCACCGGCTGCCCTCACTATCCCAAAATTATCAACAGCGTACAGACATAACAGACCCTTTCCGACCAGTCCCAGACTCACAAAACCTATGCGTAGCCCCTGCATCGGAAAGTACGTGGGTTTTTACCCCACCGACCATAAGGGTTCCTATCAGAGACCCCTCATCAGAATCCCCTAGACAATTCTAGGTTCCAGACCAAGCATTTCTGCTTGAGGGCCCTAGCAGATATGAACTCGTTTAGGTAAGCCAACCCTGGTCCATCTCTGGACTCGATTGCATAGCACCTTGGTCCATCTGCTAGGTCACTCACCATACTGGTCGAGCCCTATACGATCCCATATGGATCCTTAAGGCGTAATGCGTATCTCTGTTGAGTCCTGGTAGACTTCTGCAAATCCCTAAGAGACCAAGCTTTAGTGGACTGCCTTGTTCCCCAGGCCACTCAACCGTAAACATAAACTACCTGAGACTGATTCACAACATCTTGTTGTAATCATATACCACTGTCTTATGGAAAATACTTTAGTCATGACCATACCATGAAGGATGTCCCATAACATCCCTCAATGCATTGCCAATAAGTTCAATACTTCCACTTCCAGTGGGTACCTAGATGAGTAGGATTTCGGTTTGATCACACATTTGGAAAACGTCCCATACCATTCTCCAAATCGTCTTACTATTGCGAATATGCACACCTTTCACAACAGCAATTATAATATCCTCAATCCCCATCATACTAAGATACTTAACATCATGTTCTTCCAATGATTGGAATGAACACCCTGAGTTTCCTTATTCTTTCTTTGGACGGATTCAGATTGGAATAGATTTATTCCATCCAACTAGATCTAAGGAAACCTACCTTGACTTATACCGAGTCCTAGCTGATCCATCTGATCACAAGTCCAGTCGTGTACTGGTCATGTAGTGTCTCCTTTGAGTCAGATTTAACATTGCATATGCTTTACTTATTATGAATGGCCATCAAGGGATAACACTTAACTTCAGTAGAGTGCTGCACGTTTATTTCAACCTATGCCACTCTCTGGTCCATGTTACTTCCCTTGTCCAGGTAGTCCATAAACAAGTTTTGCATTTCTTCCATCCCTTCCAACCCGTCTATTACTTCTAAATAACTAGATCGACCAACCTTTCTGTTTTTAGGATCTTGCCCTTGGAAAATGTTTCTTGGCTAAGCCGGTTCATCTTAGAACTCCCACATTCACAAGCATGATACCCTAGCTTACCTCAACTCTTTCTTGGCTCACCCCAACTAAGGTTTCATAGTCATCATATTTTTCAGAAATAATTATAGTTTGGAAACCAACATCTTAGAGCGTTGTCCTAAACAGGATCGACCTGGCTCTGATACCAACTTGTAACACCCCGATCCAGCCGACTAAGCCGTGGTCGAAGTCTTACGTCGCTCGGTCCACTTCCTGGCCGAACCTCTTAATTTTTGCCCTTTTATTTATAATATCGCCTAAAGGCGACGGCTAACTTATATATTAGCTAAAGACTTTCCTAGTCATTAATAGCTTAGATCCATTCAACAGATACGCAGCGGATTATTCTCAAGTTAACCATTGGTCTAAAACCAATCTAACACTTGTCTGGTCGAATCACCTTAGCCTTGGTCAGTTTACTCAACTACCAATTAGCTTAAAGGTCAATCCTAAACCCAAACCAAGCCATACGATTCTGAGGTTCCATTCCCCTAAACCATTCTATCGAGATCTACATAATTAAATGCTAGATCATACCTTTGCCACATCTATGGAGCTTATTAGCTCATCGGTCCTCCATTGACTCAAATTGCTCTTTCTTGACAGCTGGACCCCAATCACTCAATGATCCTTATCGTGACTCCTGCATCAAACAACTCCCCTAGGTACTTAGTCAATCAACAAACCATCCCCACAGACATAAGTAACCTTTAAGAAGTCTTTGAATTGATAAGGGTTTGCATCTGTCCTTTCTCGGCTCATGCACAATCCGAAATCCTTTTGCCTTATAGGCAATAGTACCAAGTCCATCTTCTGGACTGACAAAGCTCATTAGATCCTAAGTCAATCAACCAACCTTCCTCACATGACTTGGAACTGATGAGTCATCATCTGGCCTGATCGGCCTTGGGACTTAACCCTGACAACAGATATGATTTGTTCATACCAACCGATGCATTCATTAATCAGGTTAGGAACGACACCTTGAACCATCATTCAGAGGTCAGGTCGTCCATATTCAACCATGATCAGATCTTACACAGCCTTCCTTGAACAATCACACCTAGGCTCAGTATCTATGGTCTACGTCACATAGTACTATCCACACACTTCGTCATGACTCTTAGCCAATCTCGAAGCTGTCAACACCAAGGTTGATATCTAGAAGCATCACAACAATACTCCTACTCCAGGAACGTGACTATCCATACTAGTGTTCGGCCATCGAACCATCGTCATGAAACATGATCCGACCACTAGACTTCAAAAGCAATCGCATACTTGTCAAGTATTGACATAACCGGCCTTCCATTGCCATCATGTGGGTCTACTCCCTAGATAAGGCATATGGCGCCTATCCTACTCACCAACCCAAAGTTGATTGTAAGATATCCTACTTAGCCTATGCGGCTAGAACAATCCAACCATAGCCGGATCGTCCATAGTCCCGTCTAACCATCTTGTAAAGACCTAGGTGCGATCGGCCAGTTATTAGCCCGGCCCAAAGGCTCACGGAACTTCTTACCTGATCCAACCCAAAGCCTGGATCTATACCGCCAAGTAAGGCCCAAGCCCAAACCGGATTGCCTTGCAACCGATCATACCTTGCTACACAACACTCCGGTTAAACTAACCGTCCGTCCGTTCGACTATGCAGCCGCGGACTGTCCACTTGGTTCGGCCTAAGCCTTGAACCAATGGCACCGTTTGGAACTCACACCCTTTGGGAACTAGTACCCTTTGGACACACGTGCCTCTTGGCAACTCATGGCCCTTGGCAACTCGCACCCATTCAGATGTTCCCACCGTTTGACCTAACCGTCCGTATGGACTGTCTAGTCCGTGCATGTGTCCGGCCTATGGCCAAAGGACCACGCATTAACCTACACAAGTCATGAACCATTCTGACTGTTTAGGGAAGGGTTGCAACCGTTCAGAACAGAACAGAACCGCCCCTATCCAATCGGATCACCTGAGGCCATTCAGATCATGCACGCGCCTAACTCGTCGGTTATGGACCGCGACCGGATTAGTCAACCAGAACCACGGATATAACCAATCCCAACATATCAACAAGGCTACGCAAATGTACTGGAGGAGTAGAAGAATAATTAGATAAAAAGAATAAGAAGAATAGAACATAACCCAAACACCCATGGCTAGAGCGGTTCGGATTGTCTGATTGTCTTAGCCGATGAGTCGGTGGTTACCCCACTGACCCTATCTGACTGAACCACGGGGTTGGAGTCCTTCTCCAGACCTTTCTCTATGCCTTGGGTATCCATAACCACACGGCCTCCTCTCTCCTAAACCGTTCTCCTTGCCGGAGATACTAAACCAACACAACCGAGCCTTTTCCGGCTTGGACCCTCGGTTCTCATTGGGGGATCCCTTTGTTTAGGACCTGTGTCCTTTGTCTCAGACAGAATGAGACTGTAACATCCCAGATCCTTAATAGGATCATTGGGATGGCCATGGTTCGAGGAAACGTACTAGTCAGTCTTAGGACATCAAGACAAGCGTTCCATGGCCAGATAAGAAGGTTAAGGACGTAAGGAAACTTAGACTTAACCTTTCACAAGTCGAGAGTCAGCTAGGACGAGTAAGATGGTAGCTGGACAGATGGAACAGGTAGCTCGACCAGCTCAACGGAGTTAGTTTAAGCTCAGTCCAGCTCGGCCACTACTAAGTCAGCTCCACTAGCTGAACTACTAGCTCACTCAGCTGAGGCAGCTAGGAGTCAGCTCATCTCAGCTGGACGGTCTGTTCGGGTTTCGGTCCGATGGTCCAGGTCCGGGCCAGTGGCGGGCCATGGGGGTCCGGCCATGAGGCCATGGACAGTTGGGGCTTGGGACAAGGCCATGGGCTAAGTCCAGATGGATTGGGTAAGGCTTTGGGCCTCTGTCCGACCCAAACCCATGCGGTATTGGCGAAGGGACGCATGCGGCTGAGAGGGTGTAACCCTTGGCCGATTATGCCCATCTACTGGCCAGTCATGCCTGTTCGTGGGGCAAAACTTACCCCCTCGTTTTCTATAAATATGGGGTCCTCTCTGTCGATTTCATTCATCCGATCCCAACAAAAATACTCAGAGAAATCGTAGAGAGAGAGAAAGAAAGAGAGAGAGAGTTTCCGGCCAAAGCAAGGCCATTTGTGTGGTGGTTAGGTTTCCGGCGATCTGATCGTTTGAGAAGCAACCTCTGATCAAGTATGGGAGACCGAGAGCAGGAGAAGAACATGGAGAACCCTAACACGGTTTAGAAGGTATGTGGTGGGCTATGGCCGCATCTAACCAAACAGACGGTCCTTGTGATCGCACCGCGGCTCTGGTCGGCTAATTATACCTAACCGCTCCTCCTCTTCTTGTTTTATCTGGTCCTTTCTCTTTTTTCTGATTATACACGAAGGGTTGTGTTGGTTCAGTCCAAGGGACACGTCCCTAGACTTGGCTGGTCATAACCAAACCGCTAACCTAGACGCTGGTCGGTTAGACGGTCGGTTCAAATCGCACCATAGACTGGGCGGTTGGGCTAAACGGTTGGTCATGTCCCAAGAGGCACGAGTGGCCAAAGGTCACGAGTTACCAAGGGTTGTGAGTTACTAAAGGTCACGAGTTCCAAAGGTTGTGAGTTGCCAAAGGATGTAAGTAACCAAGGGTTACGAACATCAAAAGGTATGAGGACCAAGAGGTACGAGGACCAAGAGGTACGAGGACCAAGAGGTACCAAGGACCAAAGGGGTACATGTTCTAAACGGTGTCTGTTGAGACAGGTCGTGTCCGTTCCTTAAGGGATCAGACCTTGTCTTATCCGTTGGGACAAGTACACAGTTCGTCTAAGCCAGGGTAAGAGTCGCAAGGTCCTATCGGCCGATTGGCCTAACTAGATTGGGTGTGAGGCTTACTCGGCCTTTGGATCCAGGCCCATTGCCGGATCAGGTAAGTAAGTCCGTTGGGCCATTGAGCTGGACAATAACTAGGCCACTCGCACCTAGATTCTATCCGGATGGATGGATTGGTCTTCGGGACGATCCGGACTGTTCATGTGTTCTGTTTATCTATTCTGGACTGTCTATCTGATTCTAAGTCAAGGTGTGGTTGGTTGAATGACTTAGGATTTGGTAGGCAGGTTCATATCTTTTTATAAGTATATTGTCCGAGGTTTATCTGTGTTCTAGGAACCAAGCCAAGCATTGTAGAATCGACCAGTTCTATTCTCGGTTATGATTAATGCTTATCTGGTTGTGGTTTCAGGAACTAAGGATGGTTCTGGTCAAGCCAAGGAGCCATGAAGGCTCGGTCAGTGAGAGGCTGTGTAACTTGTGGTTAGATTATGCTAGGGAAGAACTAGTGATTGTCTATGAAACAATTAAGAAGTTGTGAATTGGATCTCATGTTTCTAAGTAATACATTTTATACACATTTATATTCTGCTGTGCTATCTGTTCAATTGTTTTAGAACCTCAGATTCGAAAATGACTTAGTAAAGGAAAGACGTAAAATGAATCAAACAAGCAAAGAAATTGATTAAGTAGCAAACGGGTCCAGTTTTGTCGAGAGGCCGGATTCGGGCGTTACAAGTTGGTATCAGAGCATGCTTGATTTTAGGATAGTTGGGTATGTAGTCCACACACATGCTGCCAGCTGATTCAGACTCACGGTGAGGTTTTATGGTTAGGTCTAGGGATTAATTGTCTCGGTTATGTTATGTATATGTTGTACGAACAATGTTCGAATCCTTAGGCTGGGAGAAGCAAATCGGGAAAGACCCGAAAGAGTAAGAGGACGGCTGGTCAGTCAAGTCAAGCGGCCGCAGACGGAACTAATCTGTCCGGGTTGCCAACCGATCCGGCCGCGACTAACACTGGAGATGTGTTGCCTACTGATCAGGCCAATCTTACGGGAACGCAACCAGAAGGTCAGCAGCATAAGGAAAGTGATGAGGAAGTAGAATCCTCGAACGCTAACCGTGATGGTGACCAGCGTGAGCAAAGGACCGAGGGAACGGCCAACGTGCCCATAGCACTGTCCCGAGAGGACTTGTTAGAGACCACGAAAGTAATGGGTAACCAAGTGGCGGCTATGACTCAACTGTTCACTCCACTAGTGAATTCATCAGTTGGTCAAGCTACACCTGTAGCTACAAATACACCTATTGCTACGGGTCAAGCTGGGGGCGTGGTTGAGGTGATCGAGATCGATCCACCGGAAAGGTCAGAAAAGAAGGTTGACTATCTGAGTTTGTTTCAACATCTATCCAGATTGGGTACGAAGCAATTCTCAGGTAGCACCGACCATGTTGTGGCAGATGAGTGGAGGAGTAGCCTGGTCCGAAACTTTCAATCAACTCGCTGTCCAGAGGATTACTGGCGAGACATTGCGGTTCACTTCCTGGAAAGGGACGCGCATAAATGGTGGCTTGCAGTGGACAAGCGCACCAATGGAAGTCTCACAAGTTTTGTGGACTTTGAAGTTGAATTCAACCGCAAATACTTTCCTGTTGAGGCTTGGGATCTTCTGGAAGCTAAGTTTCTTGATTTGGTCCAAGGCCGCAGGACCGTACTGGAGTACTAAGAGGAGTTCAACCGACTCAGACGGCTCGTTAGAAGAGAGGTGGAGCACGAGTCAGTCCAGGTCCGTAGGTTCATCCGAGGCCTAAGGCCAGAACTGAAGAACCACTGCTCGATCCCCACTTTCAACACCGTCAGAGAACTGGTGGAACGGGTGGCTTTGTTAGAGTCTAACTTGGCTGAAGAAGCTAAGCTTAAGGCTAAGCCACAGTCTAGCCCATTGGGCAAGACTAATGATAAAAAGAGAAAATGGGACCAGGCGGACGGAGGGAAGACCTCTGGTGGCCGACCTGCGTGTTCCAAATGTGAACGAAACCATCCCGGTGAATGCTGCAAGGCCATGGGGGCTTGTGTTCGTTGTGGCAGCATGGACCATGGAGTTCATAACTGTTCTCGACCGAACCCGTCTGGTAGAAGCGGCACGATGACTTGTTTCCATTGTGGCCAGCAAGGACATTTCCAATCGGAGTGTCCCAAGCTGCAAGGAAGTCAGGGGAAGGGCCGTGGAGACACATGCAAGGCGTCCCATGGCAAACCAACCACAACACCGAGGGTGTATGAACTGTCACGAGACGACGGAGCTTCTGGATCTTTTGATTTGATCTCTGGTAATTTCTAAATTTATCTTTTTACATTCAAGTACTAATGCTTGGTCTGGAACCTAGAATGGTCTAGGGGATTCTGATGAGGGTCTCTGATAGGAACCCTCATGGTCGTTGGGGTAAAAACCCATGTGCTTTTCGACACAGGGGCTACACATAGTTTTGTGAGTTCGAGACTGGTCGGAAAGGGTCTGTTCTGTCTGGATGCTGGTGATAATTTTGGGATAGTGAGGGCGGCCGGTGGGCAAGCCATGAACTCACTAGGTCTCATGTCGAATATCCCAGTACAGATCCAGGGAAAGGTCTTCCCTGTGAATCTGGTCTGGGTCCACCTAAAGAATCAAGAAGTGATCTTAGGTATGGATTGGTTGGGAAAGTACCGAGCCACTCTCGATTGCCATAAGGGTTGTGTGCAATTAGAGAATGAACTTCACCCGGTAGAGTACCAAGGTCTGTGTCAGGCTCAAGAGAAAGTAGTGGTTTCAGAAGTTCGAGCGATTCGGCTGCTGGAACAGGGTTATCAGTCATTCTTGGCTACAATTACAACTACAGAGCCTGAAAGTTCTGGTTTTCTGTTAGACCCACGCGAGGATTCGTTGGTGTCTGACTTCCAGGTTGTGTTTCAGGCGCTACAGGGTGTCCCCCATGATAGGTCTGATCCCTTTCTGATTGAACTGGAACTAGGGACAGCTCCCCTGTCCAACAGTCCGTATCGAATGGCTCCGGCCGAGATGGCTTGACAAGGGGTTCATACGGCCAGGTAGCTCCCCTTGGGGTGCACTAGTCCTCTTTGTGAAAAAGAAGGATGGTAGCATGCTTCTGTGCATCGACTATCGAGGGTTGAACAGGGTAACTGTGAAGAACAAGTACCCGTTACCCAGGATAGACGAGCTGTTGGATCAGCTGAAAGGAGCTAAGTGGTTTTCTAAAATTGATTTGGCCTCGGGATATCATCAGATTCCTATAGAGCCAAACGACATTAGGAAGACAACATTTAGGACCAGGTACGGCCATTACGAGATCGTAGTGATGCCGTTTGGTGTGACCAATGAACCTGCTGCATTCATGAAAATGACGAACAGCGTGTTCCAGGACTGCTTGGATGAATCGGTGATCATCTTCATTGATGATATCCCGATCTATTCCAAGGACGAGGAATCTCATCGGAAACATTTGAGAGCCGTGCTGGAACGATTACGAGAGCACAAACTCTTTGCTAAACTCAGCAAGTGCAGTTTTTGGCAAAAGAGTGTTGGGTTCCTCAGACATATTGTTTATGACCAGGGCGTCTCAGTGGATCCAGAGAAGATCAGGGCAATCAAGGATTGGCCACGACCACGCAGTGCCACAGAAGTTTGAAGCTTCCTAGGGCTGGCAGGTTACTATAGAAAGTTTTTGAAGGGATTCGCAAGCTTGGCTCAGCCGATGACACAGTTGACTGGGAAGGACGTTAAGTTCACATGGTCCAAAGAGTGTACGAGATGTTTCTCCGCACTTAAGGCTATGCTGACTAGCGCACCCGTCCTGGTTCTTCCGGAGGCAGACCAACCTTATGTGGTCTACGCGGATGCGTCCATCACTGGACTCGGTTGCGTGTTCACTCAACAGGGGAAGGTCATTGCTTACGCGTCAAGGCAGCTGAAGAAACATGAGGGAAACTACCCCACCCATGATCTTCAATTGGCTGCGGTAGTATTCGCCTTAAAGATTTGGCGATCATATTTATATGGGCCAAAGTCCAGATACTTACGGACCATAAAAGTCTGAAGAATATATTCACCCAGCCTCAGTTGAACTTAAGTCAGAGGAGGTGGATGGAGTTCATGGCCGACTACGACCTAGACATCACTTACTATCCGGGCAAGGCTAACCTTGTGGCCGACGCCTTGAGCCGGAAGAGAGAAGATGTTGCTGCCGGTAGCGGAACGGATGAGGCGGGACGTTTCGTCCGTTTAAATGCTTTGAACGGGACAGACAGACCATGGGGTTTAGAGGCGGTGAATAAGGCCAACCTGCTTACCCGGATCCGAGCTGCCCAAGATCAGGACGAGAACCTGAAGACGGTTGCTCAGAACGACCTGACTGAGTATCAAATCGCCAAGGACGGTACAATCCTAGTTCATGGTCGGATCAGCGTACCCAATGATAGGAGTTTAAAGGATGAGATCCTTAGAGAAGCTCACAAGTCTAGATTCTCGATCCATCCTGGAGTGGCCAAGATGTATCATAATCTCAGACAATACTATCATTGGATACGGATGAAGGTCGATGTAGCCGAATGGGTGGCCAAGTGTCCTACTTGTCAACTCGTCAAGGTCGAACAACAAGTTCCGAGTGGACTGCTTCAGAGCCTACCTATTCCGGAATGGAAGTGGGATCACATCACGATGGACTTCATGACAGGTTTTCCCACGACCAGGAATAGGAATAATGCTGTCTGGGTAATAGTGGATCGACTGACCAAGTCTGCCCACTTCCTGGCCATCAAAAAGACATTGACCAGATTGTGAGTAAGTACATTGACGAGATTGTGAGGTTACACGGAGTACCCTCAAGTATAGTTTCGGATAGAGATTCGAGGTTCACTTCTCACTTCTGGCAATCTTTCCAGAAAGCTTTAGGAACGAGAGTGAACATGAGTGCGGCTTATCATCCCCAAATGGATGGGCAGTTGGAAAGAACTATATGGACGCTGGAGGATATGCTTCGAGCATGTGTCCTCGATTGGGGCGATTCCTGGGAACGACATTTGCCATTAGTGGAGTTCGCCTACAATAACAGTTTCCACTCAAGTATAGGCATGTCGCCATAAGAATCATTGTATGGACGACCATGCAGGACACCGTTATGCTGGACCCAACTGGGGGAGCACAGCATGATAGTCCCGAGATCGTGGAGGAAACCACGGAAAATATCAAGTCTGTGTGGGACAAGATGAGGGCCACACAGGATAGACAAAAACATTACGCCGAAAAACAAAGGAAAGAAGTGGAGTTTGCAGTGGGTGATATGGTCTATTTCAAAATGATTACCTTTAAAGGTAGAGTGCGAATTTCTGGTAGAAGGAAATTAGATCCAAGATACCTAGGTCCCTTCAGAGTCATAGAACGAGTGGGCAGTGTGGCATAAAAGTTGGACTTATCATCCGAGATGGAAGCCTTCCATAACGTATTCCATGCCTCCCAACTCCGAAAGTGCTTGACGGATCAGGACGTCTTAATTCCAGAAATACCATCTGATCTAGGTACAAATCTAACTTTGGAAACAAGGCCGGTTCGGATCGTAGATAGGATGGAAAAAGCAATGAGAAAGAAAACAATCCAGATGGTCAAGGTCATTTGGGATTGTAATGGTCGAGAAGAGACCACTTGGGAGACGGAGGCCAGGATGAAGGCCGAGTTTCCAAAATGGTTTGACCAGTTTGTGTTGGATGAAACACATTACTCAGATTCGAGGACGAATCCATTGCTAGTGGGGGAGACTTGTAACATCCCGGATCCTGAATAGGATCATTGGGACGGCCATGGTTCGAGGAAACGTACTAGTCAGTCTTAGGACATCAAGACAAGCGTTCCATGGCCAGATAAGAAGGTTAAGGACGTAAGGAAATTTAGACTTAACCTTGGACAAGTCGGAGTTAGCTAGGACGAGTAAGACGATAGCTGGACGGATGGAACAGGTAGCTCGACCAGCTCAACGGAGTTAGGTTAAGCTCACTCCAGCTCGGCCACTACTTAGTCAGCTCCACTAGATGAACTACTAGCTCACTCAGCTGAGGCAGCTGGGAGTCAGCTCATCTCAGCGGGACAGACTGTTCGGGTTTCGGCCCGATGCTTTGGGTCCGGACCGGTGGCGGGCCATGGGGGTCCGGCAATGAGGCCATGGACCGTTGGGGCTTGGGACAAGGCCATGGGCTAAATCCATAGGGATTGGGTAAGGCCTTGGGCCTCTGTCCGACCAAAACCCATGCGGTATTGGCGAAGGGACGCATGCGGCGGAGAGGGTGTAACCCTTGGCCAATTGTGCCCATCCGCTGGCCAGTCATGCCTGTTCGTGGGGCAAGACGTACCCCCACGTTTTCTATAAATATGGGGTCCTCTTTGTCGATTTCATTCATCCAATCCAGAGTAAAAATAGTCAGAGAAATCGTAGAGAGAGAGAGAGAGTTTTCGGCCAGAGCAAGGCCATTTGTGTGGTGGTTAGGTTTCCGGCGATCTGATCGTTTGAGAAGCAACCTCCAATCAAGTATGGGAGACCGAGAGCAGCAGAAGAGCATGGAGAACCCTGACACGGTTCAGAAGGTATGTGGTGGGCTTTGGCCGCATCAGACCGAACGGACGGTCCTTGTGATCGCACTGCGGCTATGGTAGGTTCATTAGACCTAACCGCTCCTCCTCTTCTTGTTTCTATCCGGTCCTTTCCCTTCTTTCTGATTATACACGAAGAGTTATGTTGGTTCAGTCCAAGGGACACGTCCCTAGACTTGGCCGGTCATAACCAAACCGCTAACCTAAACGCTGGTCGGTTAGACGGTCGGTTTGAATCGCACCATAGACTGGGCGGTTGGGCTAAACGGTTGGTCATGTCCCAAGAGGCACGAGTGGCCAAAGGTCAGGAGTTACCAAGGGTTGTGAGTTACCAAAGGTCAAGAGTTCCAAAGGTTGTGAGTTGGCAAAGGATGTAAGTAACCAAGGGTTACGAACATCAAGAGGTCCGAGGACCAAGAGGTACAAGGACCAAGAGGTACCAAGGACCGAAGGGGTGCATGTTCCAAACTGTGCCTGTTGAGACAGGTCGTGTAGGTTCCTTAAGGGATCAGACCATGTCTTGTCCGTTGGGACAAATACACAGTTCGTCTAAGCCAGGGTAAGAGTCGCAAGGTCCGATCGGTCGTTTCGCCTAACCAGATTGGGCGTGAGGCTTACTCGGTCGTTGGATCCAGGCCCAAGGCCGGATCAGGTAAGGAAGTCCATTGGGCCATTGAGTCGGACTTCAACTAGGCCAGTCGCACCTAGATTCTATCCGGATGGACGGATTGGTCTTCGGGAAGATCCGGACTGTTCGTGTGTTCTGTTTATCTATTCTGGACTGTCTATCTGATTCTAAGTCAAGGGGTGGTTGGTTGAATGATTTAGGATTTGGTAGGCAGGTTCATATCTTTTTATAAGTATATTGTCTGAAGTTTATCTGTGTTCTAGGAACCAAGCCAAGCATTGTAGAATCGACCAGTTCTATTCTCGGTTATGATTAATTCTTATATGGTTGTGGTTTCCAGAACTAAGGATGGTTCTGGTCAAGCCAAGGAGCCGTAAAGGCTCGGTCAGTGAGAGGCTGTGTAACGTGTGGTTAGATGATGCTAGGGATGAGAAAGTGATTGTCTATGAAATGATTAAGAAGTTGTGTATTGGATATCATGTTTCTAAGTAATACCTTTTATACACATTTATATTCCGCTGTGCTATCTGTTCAATTGT
>NW_026014658.1:307500-412500 GCF_020379485.1 Brassica napus
GGACTTATATCATATGGAACCCGTACTTAAAAAAACATTCTTTATATATCAATCAAAAGCATCTTACAAAATTTGTTATAAATTAACCTCGAGGTTTTCGGTCAACAAATCTTATACATAAGATATATCAAAATGACTTTGCAAGGATAATAAAACTACCGCTGGCTAATGATGTTCCTTCCCGTCCTAGAGTAAGGTCTCCCGCCTATTGGTTACCTGCATCACAAATGAGTCATGAGTAACTAGTTTACTCAGTGAGACTAGTCCCGCATCCCAACATATATTAATAATATCTCAAGCAATCAACTTCATTTGTATGCAGTGGAAATATATTCCATATCTGGATATTTATATACAAGGAATATTCTTCCATCATTGTGAATCTAATCATATACCTCACTTCCTATTCCCGTCTCTCATATCATTCATATAATCATATTTATATATATATATATACCAGTCCCGAGAAACCACAAAGGCTAAACGAGTCTAGCGAGTTAGCATCACCATCATCGCCATCAGATATTCAAAAATTGAACATCTAACGCTGCATGCAGTTACACGGCCTCCAGGGTGCGACCCCATCATCGTGTCTTCGTTACCTTGTTCCATATCACAGGACCAATTCACGGTAATCATCATTCATACGAGAATATTTTGGGATAAAGGTTTATAATAAGACTTCACATGATTAATACTTTCATACTTAATTATAATTAATACTATACATATGTATTAGTACTTGAGAACAAGTACTAAGGTTTGGAATAAACCTATATGATCATTCATAAATATTTAATAAGTGTTTACACTAAGTAAACACCTTACCAATTCAATATTGATCAAGAGACAAAGCCTATCAATCATCTACAATCAGTACGTTCAATCAAGAAATATTCATTCACTACTCATCAATCATCTATCTAGACTCACCTTTGATTCCATGAGATTGGCTAGGGAAGACTAGACTCGAGCTCAACTAATAACACTCCATTTCACTCCTGATTCATAATGTGTTGATACAAGATCAGTCAGGTTGATTCCAACAGAAACTCTACTCAGCTTAGTTCAAAGCAGTTCAGTTCGGTTGAAGGATAATTCAGTTCAGCTAAGCCTTTAAAAAAACATCTAAGGGACATAACTGAACCAAGATCAATACACATACAGGTTTAAAAACTAATCTGGACAGGGAGCTTAACAAATCATTCCACTTGTTCCAAACAAAACTTCTCTGAACTAGTAGCTATGGCTTACCGATTTCCTCAAGCTTTAAGATGAACTTGGTTTATATAAACTTCAATCTGAACACACGTCTAACCTGATCAGGACAAGATACCCATGATAGGTTCAAGATCATAAACATACCAAATCGTTTTGGTTACCTAACAAGAACTGAAGCTCAAGCAAAACTGATCTCATCAAACTCATATGTTCTTACCGATAAAATCCAAGGCTAAAGAACTTTGGTGATTCTAAACTCTTGAACACCAAACCTTCAGCTCTTAACCACACGAGAACACACTGATTAAATTCATAGAAGGGTGAGAAAGGGTCGTCCATGCTCACTTCTCTTCTCTGATTTTTTTCTGAATTTTTGCATGAGTTTTTCTCACAGATTTTTCTCTTTTCTTTCTCTCTTTCTCTCTGAAATTTTCTCTGGTTTTTCTTGTGAAACAGGACGTCCAGAAGAGAGAAGAAGGTATTTTATAGCATGAGGGGTTGCTTCAGCTGAGGGTTTACTTAAACCAAAGCAAGTTGCTGTCCTTTCCCTCCTTTGAAGAAAGATTATTTTGTTTTTATTAAACAAGCAACCAGCTTGTGACTTTCATGTGACTTTAGTAAAGCAAGCAAGCAGGTAGGTGCAGATCATGTGACTGATTTACTGAGAAAGCAAGCAGAATAGCTGGTGAAGGTATTAGACTGGTCGGAATTTAGTTAAGAAACTTAACGACAATTTCGGACAGTTTTCGAGTAAAATTTCTCATCCTTCGAATATCATCTTGCTTTCAACTAAGCTTGCCTAGCTTAAATAAAATTTGACCAACATTATTAACACTCTACCAGAACTATCAATGAGAGGCCTAACGACCACAAGACAGTGTAAGACCCGAACCCTGGCCTCTCGACCTGATGGAGTCCGAAGGCTTACTTATTAATTTCTTTGCTCGTTTGATCCATTTTGATGTCTATTAGTTACTAAGTCATATTCGAATATGAGGTTCATAAACCAAGGAACAGATTGCACAGCGGAATAACAATGTATAAACTTTGTATTACTTAGAAACATGAGATTCAATACACAACTTCTTAACAGTCTCATAGACAATCACTAGTTCATCTCTAGCATCATCTAACCACACGTTACACAGCCTCTCACTGACCGAGCCTTCACGGCTCCTTGGCTTGACCAGAACCATCCTTAGTTCCTGAAACCACAACCAGATAAGCATTAATCATAACCGAGAATAGAACGGATTGATTCTACCATGCTTGGCTTGGTTCCTAGAACTTAGATAAACCTCAGTCAACATAATCACAAAACGTATGAACCTACCTACCGTATCCTAAGTCATACAACCAACCACCCCTTGACTTAGAATCAGATAGATAGTCCAGAATAGATAACAGAACACACGAACAGATCCGGATCGTCCCCAAAAACCAATCCGTCTATCCGGATAGAATCTAGGTGCGACCGGCCAATGGAGTCCGGCTCAATGGCCCAACGGACTCCCTTACCTGATCCGGCCTTAGGCCTGGATCCAATCGGCCTAGTAAGCCTCAAGCCTAATCCGGAAGGCTTAGCAACCGGTCAGACCTTGGGACTCTACCTTGGCTTAGACAAACCGTGACCTTGTCTTAACTAGACAAGCCATAGGCTGATCCATAAGGATCGGTCCTAACCTGTCCCGAAAGACAACATTTGGAACATGCACCCTTTGGCCAATCGTGCCTCCTGGTTCTCGTACCTTTTGATGTTCGCAACCTTTGGTAACTCGTACCTTTTGGTCCCTGACACCCTTTGGCAACTCGCAACCTTTGAACACTCATGACTCTTGACAACTCGTGCCCTTTGGGTCATTCCCAACCGTTCGTCCTAACCGCCCAGTCTTGGTGCGATCGGATCATCCGTCTAACCGACCCGTGTCAAGGTTAGCGGTCTAGTTATGTTCGGCCAAAGCCTAGGGACGTGTCCCTTGGACTCAACCAACACAACCCTTCGTGTTTAACCAGAGAGAAGAGAAGAGAAACGAATTGAAATAGATAAGGAGAGCCGGATGGGACTTAGGAACCGACCAGAGCCGCGGTGCGGTCGCATGGACCGTCCGTTCGGTCTGATGGAGCCACGGCCCATCACATACCTTGTGAACCACGTCTGGGTTCTCCATGCTCTTCTCCTTGTCTTGATCTCCCATTCTTGACCGGGGTTAGTTCTCAAACGATCAGAGTCGCCGGAACACAACACCACCACAATCGGCCTTTCTCTTGGCCGGAACTCTCTCTTTCTCTCTTTCTTTCTCTCTATGTTTTCTCTGAGTATTTTACTCTGGAATTGGATAATAAAATCGACCAGAGAGCCCCCATATTTATAGAAAACGAGGGGGTAAGTCTTGCCCCACGAACAGGCACGACTTGCTAGCGAATGGGCACCATCGGCCAAGAGTTGCCCCCTTTCGGCCACTTGCATCCCTTCGCCCTTTCTGATTGGGTTTGGGGTCGGCCACAAGCCCAACCCACGCCCTAGGCCTTCTGGACATAGCCCACAGCCTTGCCCAAGGTCCCAACAGCCCATGGCCTCATGGCCGGACCTCCCAGCCCGCCACTGACCCAGACCCGGACCATCGGCCTAAAGCCCGGACAGTCCGTCTAGCTGAGATGAGCTGACACTCAGCTGCCTCAGCTGAGTGAGCTAGTTGTCCAGCTAGTGGAGCTGACTTTGTAGGGACTGAGCTGGAGTAAACTGAACCTAGCTTCCTTGAGCTGGCCAAGCTACTCGTCCACTTCGTCCTAGCTACCGTCTTATTCGTCCTAGCTAACACTTAGCTCGTATAAGGTTAAGTCTAAGTTTCCTTATATCCTTAACCTTCTTTCTCGACCATGGAACGCTTGCCTTGATGTCTCAATACTGGCTTGTACGTTTCCTCGAACCATGGCCGTCCCAACAATCCTATTCAGGATTGGGGGCGTGACAGACAGTCCCGTCGAGGTATTAATTCACCGGGTTAACTTTATTTTAAATCTAATCGACCAACTCCAAACTGGTCGAGCGGAGTTTTTCTCGACCAAAAAATAACTGGGTCGTGATGGTTATTACAAAGGATGTCCTGTGTGTGCTGGCGGACACCCACGAACGTCTTGTGTGTACTGAACAGACAGCCCACATGGGCCAAAATCACCCGAACAGTCCACGTGAAGGTCAGCGAGTTGAGTCCAAGGACCAACGTGCTGATATGTGTACTGATGGACAGCCACGGATGTCCTGTGTGCGCTGACGGACACACACGGACGTCCTGTGTGTGCTGACAAACACCGACGGACTTCCTGTGTGTAGTGAACAGACAGCCCACGTGTACAAAAATCACCGAACAGTCCACGGGAAGGGCCAGCGTGCTGATATGCGTACTGATGGACAGCCACAGACGTCCTGTGTGTGTGCTCACGGACACACACGGACACACACGGACAGCCACGGACAACCACGGACGTCCTGTGTGTGCTGGCGGACACCCACAGATGTCCTGTGTGTACTGAACAGACAGCCCACGTGGGCAAAAATCACCCAAACAGTCCACGGGAAGGGCCAGCGTGCTGAGTCCATAGACGAACGTGCTGATATGTATACTGATGGAGAGCCACGAACATCCTGTGTGTGCTGACGGACACACACGGACAGCCAAAGACGTCTTGTGCGTGTTGACGGACACCCACGGACGTCCTGTGTGTGCTGACGGCCACAAACGGACACACACGGACACACACAGACAGCCAAAGACGTCCTGTGTGTGTTGACGGACAGCCACAGACGTCCTGTGTGTGCTGGCGGACACTCACGGACGTCCTGTGTGTACTGAACAAACAGCCCACGTGGGCCAAAATCACCCAAACTGTCGACGGGAAGGGCTAGCGTGCTGAGTCCAAGGACCAACGTGCTGATATGTGTACTGGTGGACAGCCACAGACGTCCTGTGCGTACTGACGGACACACACGGACAGCCACGGGCATCCTGTGTGTGCTGGCGGACACCCACAGACGTCCTGTGCGTATTGAACAGACGACCCACGTGGGCTTAAATCACCCGAACAGTCCACGGGAACGTGCTGAGTCCAAGGACCAACGTGCTGATATGTGTACTGATGGACAGCCGCGGACGTCCTGTGTGTGCTGACGGACACACACGGACATCCACAGATGTCCTGTATGTGCTGACAGACAGCCACGGATGTCCTGTGTATGCTGACGGACACACACGGACGTCTTGTGTGTGCTGACGGACACACTGACGTCCTGTGTGTACTGAACAGATAGCCCACGTGGGCCAAAATCACCCGATTAGTCCACAGGAAGGTCCAGCGTGCTGAGTCCAAGGACCAGTGTGCTGATATGTGTACTGATGGACAGCCACGGACGTCCTGTGTGTGTGCTGACGGACACACACGGACAGCCACAGACAACCTGTGTGTGCTGGCGGACACATACGGAAGTCCTGTGTTTGCTTACGGACAGCCACGGACGTCCTGTGTGTGCTGACGGACAGCCACGGACAGCCACAGACGTCCTGTGTGTGCTGGCAGACACCCACGGACGTCCTGTGTGTACTAAACAGACAGCCCACGTGGGCCAAAATCACCCAAACAGTCCACGGGAAGGGCCAGCATGCTGAGTGCAAAGACCAACGTGCCAATATGTGAACTTATGGACAGCCACGGACGTCCTGTGTGGGCTGACAAATACAGACGGACACACACGAACAGACACGGACAGCCACGGACGTCCTGTGTGTGCTGGCGGACACCCACAGACGTCCTGTGTGTATTGAGCAGACGGCCCACGTGGGCTAAAATCATCCGAACAGTCCCCGGGAAGGGTCAGCGTGCTGAGTCCAAGGACCAACGTGCTGATATGAGTACTGATGGACAGCCACGGACGTCCTGTGTGTGTTGACGGACACCCACGGACAGCCACAGGCGTCCTGTGTGTGCTGACAGACACCCACGGACGTCCTGTGTGTGCTGAACAGACAGCCCACGTGCGCCTAAATCACCCGAACAGTATAGGGGAAGGGCCAGCGTGCTGAGTCCAAGGACCAACGTGCTGATATCTGTACTGATGGATAGCCACGGACGTCTTGTGTGTGCTGACAGACACAGACGGACACACACGGACAGCCATAGACGTCCTGTGTGTGCTGGCGGACACCCACAGACGTCCTGTGTGTACTGATTAGACAGCCCACGTGGGCCAAAATCACCCGAACAGTCCACGGGAAGGGCCTGCGTGTTGAGTCCAAGGACCAATGTGCTGTATGTGTACTGATGGACAGCCACGGACGTCCTGCGTGTGCTGATGGATACAGACGGACACACACGGACAGCCACGGATGTCCTGTGTATGCTGGCGGACACCCACGGACGTCCTGTGTGTACTGAACTGACAGCCCACGTGGGCCAAAATCACCCGAACAGTCCACGGGAAGGATCAGCGTGCTGAGTCCAAGGACCAACGTGCTGATATGTGTACTGATGGACAGCGACGAATGTCATGTGTGTGCTGACGGACACACACGGACAGCCACATATGTCCTGTATGTGCTGACGGACAGCCACAGACGTCCTGTGTGTGCTGATGGACACACACGGACGTCTTGTGTGTGCTGACGGACACACACACGTCCTGTGTGTACTGATCAGACAGCCCACGTGGGCCAAAATCACCCGAACAGTCCACAGGTAGGTCCAGCGTGCTGAGTCCAAGGACCAGCGTGCTGATATATGTACTGATGGACAGCCACGGACGTCCTGTGTGTGCTGACGGACACACACGGACAGCCACAGACGACCTGTGTGTGCTGGCGGACACACACGGAAGTCCTGTGTGTGCTGATGGACACCCACTGACGTCCTGTGTGTGCTGACGGACAAAAATGGACACACACAGACACACACGGACAGCCACGGACGTCCTGTGTGTGCTGACGGACAGCCACGGAGAGCCACAGACGTCATGTATGTGCTGACAGACACCCACGGACGTCCTGTGTGTACTGAAAAGACAGCGCACGTGGTCCAAAATCACCCAAACAGTCCAAGGGAAGGGCCAGTGATATACCATGATTTTCACCCGTTTTTATACATGGTATATAAAGGTTTTAAGATGTATTAATCATGTTTTAGAGTCTTTTCAAAGCAAATACAGGTTTATTCACCTGATGAAAGGAAATGATACTTTTGGGACATTTTGGAATGCTTTTACGCAAGGAAAATTGATCGACGCTTGAAGAGCAACATCGGTCGATCATAATCACTTACCATCGATCGACATACATATATGTGCATCGATCGATACCTAGTCTCACGAATGAAATCGCAAATTAAAAGATTTCATTTCCCAGAAGATCTATTATTTACAACTTAAGTCCCTAGCCGCATGTTAGGCTATATGTACTAGGGTTTTGTATTATTTCTAGGCAGACATTTGCAAAGACCTAGTTTTGGAGAAGGAGCATTTTGGCTACCATTAGGAGAGCTTAGGATTGGAGAGATAGATCTGATACTGCAAAACAGAGAAGATCTTGAACTCCTTTATTTCTATTACTCTATCTATCTGTGTTCTATGTTTCATTTGAGATTATTTCGCACCATCATGACTTTGTCTCTCATGAATAAGTTTGAGTAAACCAATTGTTAGATTTAGGTTTCTCACCATGGTTGAAATTATGTACTGCTAATATGACTATTAAAAAGGTGTTTTGATGGTTCTATCATTGCTTATGAACTTAATGCTAAAATTAAAATTGATCAGCTTCATTTTAGATCTTAGGATTAATTGAGTCCAACTAACCGTTTCCCCTCAATACCTGAACCCATTTGCGTGATCTAAACTAACTCAGGCGCAACGACAGTTGGTATGAGAAGGTTAGAGAACAAGTTAAACCCGTTCGCAAAGCTCGCTAGAATAACCATCGATCGACGCAACTATCGTTTTGTCGGTCGATCGTTACAAAGGTGTATCGGTCGATGTACATCAAGTCACATCGATCGACACTCTCTCGAGATCAAAATACGACAGTTGAGATCCGAGATCTAGCGAAGATAACCTATCCGGTTAAATCAATGTTTAGTTCAAGAACCATTAAACCCTTTAGTCTAAACTAAGTGCATACATTTTACACCAGAGAATTGCCTGAATCTTGCTGCTTTCCCAATCTTAAAACCACTTCAATTCAATCTATTGAATCACTATTGTTTTCGGTTTATCATTTAGTGCTTTTAAAACTATTAAAACCTTTTAGTCTATCTTCATTTCTAATTATTTAAGTCTGTTGAGTAATCCTAGAGTCTCTGTGGATTCGATCCCTAAGTACTACATCTGAACCACTTTTGATGAGAGTAACACTCTTTAGGGTAATTTGAGTGATATCAAATTTGGCGCCGTTACCGGGGACTCTTTCTTATTACCATTAGATTTAATTTAGAATTTAGTATAGACTTGTTACGAAAATCTTGCTAAAGTTTTTTTTCTTAATCTGTTACTCAGACATAAAGAATGGAGAACATAGAGCGCGACCAACCATCGATCGACGGAGACACGTTTCCATCGAGCGACGATGAGTCAGAAGAATCGACCGATACGGAGCTTCCAACATCGATCGATACCGCCCAGCCGGAAGCAGGTAAGTTTTCTCTTACCAAGCCTGCTAATGAGAAAGTAGTCCAAACTGAACTAAATGGTCAAACGAGCAATGAAACTAGCCAAACTGAACAGGGGACTGAAATCCTTGTTAAGGAAAATTCCACCTTAACTAAAGGTGAAGATATAAAATTGTCCATACAAGACTACCTTGATCCTGGTAGGACCTATTCCAATAGGTCCGCTATTAAAATAACAGGAGACGATTCCAAGAAATCTAAGTTTAACGCAGATTACTACCGTATGGTTCGTCAAAACCCATTCCGTGGATCCCTCCCAGAACACCCACAAGATCACATTGAAACTTTGGAAGAATTAATACCAGATGAATATGATTGTTGCAAACTATTCTCATTCTCCCTAGAAGGAGAAGCCCTCAGGTGGTTAAACTGTTTAGGAATAGGATCACTCACTTGTTGGGAAGAGATTAGAAGAGCTTTCCTTAGAGAATTTTTCACTGATGAACGCTACTGGGAAGTAAGAAAACAAAATTCTACATTTCGCCGCTGGGGGAAGATTCAGAGGCTATGAACTTGAATGTCCCCATCATGGTTATTCAGAACCACAACTTCTTAACATCTTTTATCGAGGTGTTAATTTGAGCTATAAAACCACACTCGATACAGCGAGTGATGGAAATTTCATCACTAGGAATCCCGAAGATGACAACGGGAAGATCCTATGAAAAGATGGATGAAGACTACAAGTCCAAAAGACAATTCTGATTTAATAGAAATTAAGAATTCCCTTAAATCCCTTCATTCCTTTCTTCAAAACAAACACCGATCTGATATAGCCCAGATCGACGACAACGCTTTGTCTGACACCGATGATTATTCGGATGAAGAAACGAACTGCTCTGATCCCTACTCTGTGCTTCATGTCGAGAGCTTTCCCCAAGCTTCTGACACTGCTTTAAAATCACGTACCAGAAGAGAGAGGTTCAATATCAGACAAGTTCTTACTAGCAACCGTTAGACAATATCGCATTTTTACGGAAAGATAAATATGGTTTACGGCGAATTGATGGAGAAATCAGATTCTTTAGGAGAGCTAATCCGAAAAATAGAAGGTCAAGTAGCTGAGATTGCAACTGCCATAAAGAGAGACGCTGGATGTCTTCCCGGAAGAACTGATCTAAACCCAAGACGTCAAGTCAGTGCCGTAATGCTGCGCACCGGGATAAACCTCGCAGCAGATACGAGGAATAATTCAGATGTTGGAAAGCCTTACGACGCCGACAAGACCAGGAAAAACAACTCTCATCCTATTCTTCTTAACGATCTTGACCAAAATCCATCTCAAGAGAACCGGAAAACCACCCTAAAAAGGCTAAGGAAAAGGCAATAGACTTAGAACTAGAAGAAGATACAGAGATTGAGGATGAAATCGATCGACAGTACGGAACTGACGTCGATCGACCCAAAACACCTATCATCGATCGACAACCTGAAAAACCCGTCGATCGATGGTCTACTCAACCCGAGCCCATAATTGAAAGAGTCTATAGAACTTTACCCCCTTTTCCTCCTAAAACGCAAACTAAGAAATCATTAGAAAACGCAATCTGCAAGAAAGCCTTAGATAAGATTACTGTCAAGATGTCCCTTAGTGATGCTATAAAAATAGCACCTTCAATTAAGAAGTACATAAAGGATATGACATCTCCAAACAATCCAATCGCAGAACATAGCGTGATGATGATTTCAGAAGAAGTAAGTGCTATGATTAAAGGAGAAACTCCAACGAAGAGATCAGATCCTGGTAGTTTCGTCCTAGATTGTAAAATAGAAAACACGCGCTTCCCTAGATCATTATGTGACCTCGGCTCTAGCGTGAACCTTATGCCTTACTCTGTTGCAGTGACGTTAGATCTATTAGGGTACCCGAAGGAATTCTCGAAGATGTTCCCATAAAGATTAACGATTGCATCGTGCCTACGGATTTTGTTGTGTTGAAATACAGACAAGAACCCAAAGACCCCCTCATTCTGGGTCGGCCATTCCTAGCTACAGCTGGAGCAATCATTGACGTCAAAGAAGGACGAATTAATTTGAACATAGGGGATATCTTGATGACTTTTGATATGGAGAAACTGATTAAGCGACCCCTAATAGATGACCAGGCCTTCTACGTGGAAAACGTTTCTGAGGATGAAAGAGACTCTTTCATAAACATGTGTTCAGACAACCCCTTAGAAGACACCCTTAACCACGTGGAAAATGAAGTTTTCAGCATATCAGATAGGACAGACGATTACATGCGACTAATGGACGCTAGCATCGAAGTTGCAAACGTAGAAGAGAATGACGATTCTGGAGTTGTCATCGATCGATACCTTCAAGATACCGTCGATCGACAACCTCCCTCACAATCAAATTGGTCTAAAGATAAAGCACCAAAGGTAGAATTTAAACCTCTACCCAGCGGTCTTAAGTACGCTTACCTTTATGACCAGTCCTACCCTGTTATTGTCAACGCCAATCTCACTAGCGGAGAACTTGCTTTATTGCTGAATAAATTACGCAAGTACAGGAAAGTGATCGGGTATTCTCTCGATGACATTCCTGGAATCTCTCCCGATCTTTGCATGCATCGGATTAACTTGGAAGATGACGCTAAAACGTCAATAGAACAGCAAAGGAGATTGAATCCGAATCTAAAGGAAGTAGTTAAAAAGGAAATTATAAACTCCTTGATGCTGGAGTTATTTACCCTATTTCGGATTGTAAATGGGTAAGCCCCGTACATGTTGTACCCAAATAGGGAGGTATCACTGTAGTGAAGAATGAAAAGGTCGAACTCATTCCGACTCGTACCCTTACTGGTGATCGGATGTGCATTGATTATAGGAAATTGAATGCCACTACTAGGAAAGACCATTTTCCCCTTCCCTTTATTGATCAGATGCTGGAGAGATTAGCTAATCACCAGTATTACTGTTTTTTTGATGGATATTCCGCATTTTTCCAAATTCCTATACACCCGGATGATCAAGAAAAGACAACGTTTACATGCCCCTACGGAACTTTCACATATCGCAGAATGCGATTTGGTCTATGTAACGCCCCTGCTACTTTCCAACGTTGTATGATGTCAATCTTTACGGATATGATCGAGGACTTCATGGAGGTATTCATTGATGATTTTTCAGTCTATGGATCAGATTTTAAGAGTTGCCTCGACAATTTATGCAAAGTATTGGAAAGATGCGAAGAAAAGAACCTTGTCCTAAACTGGGAAAAATGCCATTTCATGGTAAACGATGGGATAGTGTTAGGACATAGGGTTTCCGCTGCTGGAATAGAGGTCGATAGAGCTAAGATTGAAGTAATGACCAGTTTACCCCCACCCAAAACTGTTAAGGGTTTGCGAAGTTTTCTCGGACACACCCTATTTTACAGGAGATTTATACTGGACTTCAGAAAAATCGCTAGACCTTTAAATAACCTACTATGCAAGGATATTAAATTCGATTTTACCCCCGAATGCATGAAAGCTTTTGAAGATTTAAAGAAATCCCTTATCACTGCCCCCGTCGTACATGCCCCCGACTGGAAACTTCCTTTCGAAATCATGTGCGATGCGAGTGATTTCGCAATTGGAGCAGTTCTAGGCCAAAGGAGAGATAAAAAGCTACATGCCATTTACTACGCCAGCCGCACGCTTGATGAAGCACAACGGAATTATGCAACAACAGAAAAGGAACTATTATCTGTAGTTTACGCTTTTGAAAAATTCCGTCAATACTTGATTGGCTCACGAGTGATAGTTCACACTGATCACGCTGCCATCAAATATTTAATGCAAAAGAAAGATGCTAAACCTCGACTCATACGCTGGATTCTACTACTCCAAGAGTTTGACATTGAGATTAAGGATAAGAGAGGAGTAGATAATGGAGTCGCTGACCATCTTTCTAGGATAAGGATATAGGATGATGTCCCTATAGACGATTTCTTTCCCACAGAGAATGTTGCACACATAGATACATCTTTTGTCGGTCAAATATCTCTCACATCTGAAGATCTATCGATCGATGAGAGAGATGGCATATCGGTCGATTCACTTTGTGATACATCGATCGATGACGAGACTGATGTAATTTCTCATCTCCCCGATAACCAAAATCACGAACCCTTGTTTATTGATATCAACTTCGGTTTACAAGTTAATGTTTCCGGTGATAAGATTAATCTCACACCTGAGGAATTATCACAATGGGAGGTAAATGCAATTGGTAGAAACTCGGATAACCGACCCTGGTATGCCGACATAGTTAACTATTTGGCAGCTGAGGTCGAGCCAGACGAACTCAAGGGATATATGAGGAAGAAATTTTTCAGAGAAGTAAGACGCTTTCATTGGGATGAACCTTACCTCTATAAGCATTGTTCTGATGGCATATACAGACGATGCGTATCCGAAGCTAAAATTCCAGACATTATTTACCAATGTCACAGAGCTGATTATGCAGGACATTTCGCTACCTTTAAAACGGTTTCAAAAATTCTCCAAGCAGGATTTTGGTGTCCAACCATTTTTCGCGATGTCCATGCATTTATAACCCAATGTGACAGATGCCAAAGATGTGGAAAAATCAGCAAAAGACATGAAATGAAACAGAAGTTCATTCTTGAAGTTGAAGTCTTTGATTGCTGGGGTATCGATTTTATGGGACCTTTCCCGTCTTCATATGGAAACAAATATATACTAGTCGCTGTAGACTACGTATCCAAATGGGTCGAAGCAGTAGCTTCACCTACCAATGTCGCATCTGTGGTTATTAAACTCTTCAAGAGTATAATCTTTCCAAGATTTGGAGTTCCAAGAGTAGTCATTAGTGACGGTGGAACTCATTTCATTAACAAAATATTTGATAGATTGCTTAAAAAGAATGGTGTTCATCATAGAGTAGCTACACCTTACCACCCACAAACTAGGACAAGTAGAAGTCTCTAACCGGCAAATTAAGGAAATCTTAGAGAAAACCGTAGGAACCTCCAGAAAAGATTGGTCTAGGAAACTAGATAATGCACTTTGGGCCTACAGGACCGCCTACAAAACGCCGTTAGGAACAACACCATTCCACCTCCTTTATGGCAAATCATGTCATCTACCAGTCGAACTGGAACATAAAGCAGCTTGGGCTACCAAACTTTGAACTTTGATATCAAACCAGCTGCAGAAAGGAGACTCATCCAGCTTAACGAGTTTGATGAAATCAGACATTTAGCTTTTGAAAATTCAAAAATCTATAAAGAAAGACTAAAGCTTATCACGATAAAAAGATCATATCCCGGCACTTCGAGCCGGATGATCAAGTCCTCCTTTATAACTCTCGATTAACTTTATTTCCTGGAAAGCTAAAATCCCGTTGGTCTGGACCCTTCACCGTTACGGACGTTCAACCCTCCGGAGCTATCACCTTACAAAATGATAAAGGCCAGGAATTTACAGTGAATGGCCAACGAGTTAAGCATTATTGGGCAAAATCACCAGCGAAGGTGCCCATAGTGCTGTATGAACCTGATAATTAGTTTAATCAGGAAGTCGAGCTAAACACTTAAAAATTAAGCGCTGAATGGGAGGCAACCCATTTTTATAAAAAAAAAATCATTAATTAAAATTAATAAATTAAATTTACTAGTAATTAATAGTAATTTCCGTATTTCTTAATATTAGCATTATTTAGAAAAATTAGAAATTAGAATCTGTCTTTAAAGAGGACATCGATCAACGGGGCATTATTGCCATCGATCGATGCGGGCATATCGACGGTTTTAACACTAATTTCACTCGATATCAGCCCACTTCCTCTTCCACACTCACAAACGAGACCGAAAACAAAAACACCCATTTTCTCTCTCGATTCTTGGCGGATTTTGTCCGTTCTTCGCCTAAATCCACTCGATTTTGCACTTTGTAACTGTTAAATCCACTCCCGAAATCAACATTCAAGGTATGCACACGAAATTTTCAATTTTTCGATAATTAGGATTTTCGTTTTGAGTTGGATTAGAACGCTTGATTTAGTGTGATTGAGAGATGTTTTTGTAGTTCATATTGCTTATCTAGAGTTCGGTTTGTGATTTCCATGCCTTTTGATTCGTATAAACGCGATTTGGAGTTGAGTGATTTTGTAGGTTTCGCGATTCGACATCGGTCGATATGAACTTGTTCGTATCGACCGATGCTCTCTTGTCCGATTGTTCCGACACGACGATATGGATTGATGTTCAGTATAACCCATCGATCAATATTACATTTTATCGACAATGCTAACCTTCTTTTCTTCTTGGTTTCAGATAAGCAGTTCAGAGACAAACGCACGAAACAGAGAACACAGGTCGGAAAGGAGGTTCGACGAGACTAGCAGCTCCTCCAACCCACAGCGTCATCCATGGCCTCGCGCCGAAAACACACCATTCGATGTCCCGGGCTATGCTGATCCTAAGGCAGCGATCAACAGCAACGAGTGCCGTCAGCGTCCTCTGTCCGATGACTGGGACGACTACGACAGCCTCTTCTACAATGTCTGGCTAGGAATCTCTATCGAGCCCACCAAATTCCTCGACCGACCCATCTTGAAGAAGCTCGGGATCGAGGGAGATATTAAGGACATGATCACATAGCTAGGACTCGGTACCATGCCCTCTCGCGCTTACGACCTCTACCCCGATCTCGTGGGCCAAAATCACCCGAACAGTATACGGGAAGCGCCAGCGTGCTGATATGTGTACTGATGGATAGCCACGGATGTCTTGTGTGTGCTGACGGACACAGACAGACACACACGGACAGCCACAGATGTCTTGTGTGTGCTGGCGGACACCCACGGACGTCCTGTGTGTACTGAACAAACAGCCCACGTGGGCCAAAATCACCCGAACAGTCCACGGGAAGGGCCAGGGTGTTGAGTCCAAGGACCAACGTGCTGATATGTCTACTGATGGACAGCCACGGACGTCCTGTGTGAGCTGACGGACACAGACGGACACACACGGACAGCCACGGATGTCCTGTGTGTGCTGGCGGACACCCATGGACGTCCTGTGTGTACTCAACAGACAGCCCACGTGGGCCAAAATCACCCAAACAGTCCACATGAAGCGTCAGCGTGCTGAGTCCAAGGACCAACGTGCTGATATGTGTACTGATGGACAGCTATGGACATCCTGTGTGTGCTGACGGACACACACGGACACACATGGACAGCCACGAACGTCCTGTGTGTGCTGACGGACACACACGGACGTCCTGTGTGTGCTGACGAACACCCACGGACATCCTCTATGTAGTGAACAGACAGCCCACGTGAGCCAAAATCACCCGAACAGTCCACGGGTAGGGCCAGCATGCTGAGTCCAAGTACCAGCGTGCTGATATGTGTACTGATGGACAGCCACAGACGTCATGTGTGTGTGCTCGCAGACACACACAGACACACACGGACAGCCACGGATAGCTACGGACGTCCTGTGTTTGCTGGCGGACACCCACGGACGTCCTGTGTGTACTGAACAGACAGCCCATGTGGGCCAAAATCACCCAAACAGTCCACGGGAAGGGCCAGCGTGCTGAGTCCAAGGACCATCGTACTGATATGTGTACTGATGGACAGCCACAGATCTCCTGTGTTTGCTGACGGACACACACGGACACACACGGACAGCTACAGATGTCCTGTGTGTGCTGACAGACACACACGAACATCTTGTGTGTGCTGACGGACACCCACAGACGTCCTGTGTGTGCTGACGGACACAAACGGACACACACGGACAGCCACAGACGTCCTGTGTGTGCTGACGAACAGCCACAGACGTCCTGTGTGTGCTGACGGACAGCCACAGACGTCCTGTGTGTGCTGGCAGACACACACGGACGTCCTGTGTACTGAACAGACAGCCCACGTCGCCCAAAATCACCCAAACAGTCGACGGGAAGGGCCAGTGTGCTGAGTCCAAGGACCAACGTGCTGATATGTGTACTGGTGGACAGCCACGGACGCCTGTGTGTGCTGACGGACATACACGGACAGCCATGGACGTCCTGTGTGTGCTGGCGGACACCCACAGACGTCCTGTGTGTATTGAACTTACAGCCCACGTTGGCCAAAATCACCCAAACAGTCAACGGGAAGGGTCAGCGTGCTGAGTCCAAGAACCAACGTGCTGATATGTGTACTGATGGACAGCCACGGACATCCTGTGTGTGCTGACGGACACACACGGACAGCCACATACGTCCTGTGTGTGCTGACGGACAGCAACAGACGTCCTGTGTGTGCTGACGGACACACACGGACGTCTTTTGTGTGCTGACAGACACAAATGGACACACACAGACACACACGGACAGCCATGGATGTCCTGTGTGTGCTTACGGACAGCCACAGGCGTCCTGTGTGTGCTGGCGAACACCCACGGACGTCTTACGTGTACTGAACAGACAGCCCACATGGGCCAAAATCACCCGAATAGTCCACGGGAAGGGCCAGCGTGTTGAGTCCAAGGACCAACGTGCTGATATGTGTACTGATGGACAGCCACGGACGTCCTGTGTGTGCGAACGGACATAGACGTACACACACGGACAGCCACGGATGTCCTGTGTGTCCTGGCGGACACCCATGGACGTCCTGTGTGTACTGAACAGACAGCCCACGTGGGCCAAAATCACCCGAACAGTCCACGGGAACGGTCAGCGTGCTGAGTCCAAGGACCAACGTGCTGATATGTGTACTGATGGACAGCTACGGACGTCCTGTGTGTGCTGACGGACACACAAGGACACACATGGACAGCCACGAACGTCCTGTGTGTGCTGACGGACATACACGAACGTCCTGTGTGTGCTGACGAACACCCACGGACGTCCTCTGTGCAGTGAACAGACAGCCCACATGGGCCAAAATCACCCGAACAGTCCACGGGTAGGGCCAGCGTGCTGAGTCCAAGTACCAGCGTGCTGATATGGGTACTGATGGACAGCCACAGACGTCATGTGTGTGTGATCACGGACACACACAGACACACACGAACAGCCACGGATAGCCACGGACGTCCTGTGTTTGCTAGCGGACACCCACGGACGTCCTGTGTGTACTGAACAGACAGCCCACGTGGGCCAAAATCACCCAAACAGTCCACGGGATGGGCCAGCGTGCTGAGTCCAAGGACCAACGTACTGATATGTGTACTGATGGAAAGCCACGGATGTCCTGTGTGTGCTGACGGACACACACACGGACACACACGGACAGCCACAGATGTCCTGTGTGTGCTGACGGACACACACGGACATCTTGTGTGTGCTGACGGACACCCACAGACGTCCTGTGTGTGCTGACGGACACAAACAGACATGCACGGACAGCCACATACGTCCTGTGTGTTCTGACGGACAGCCACAGACGTCCTGTGTTTGCTGGCGGACACACACGGACGTCCTGTGTACTGAACAGACAGCCCACGTGGGCCAAAATCACCCAAATAGTCGACGGGAAGGGCCAGCGTGCTGAGTCCAAGGACCAACGTGCTGATATGTGTACTGGTGGACAGCCACGGACGCCTGTGTGTGCTGACGGACACACACGGACAGCCATGGACGTCCTGTGTGTGCTGGCGGACACCCACGGACGTCCTGTGTGTATTGAACAGACAGCCCATGTTGGCCAAAATCACCCGAACAGTCCACAGGAAGGGTCAGCGTGCTGAGTCCAAGAACCAACTTGCTGATATGTGTACTGATGGACAGCCACAGACGTCCTCTGTGTGCTGACGGACACACACGGACAGCCACAGACGTCATGTGTGTGCTGACGGACAGCCACGGACGTCCTGTGTGTGCTGACGGACACACACGGACGTCTTGAGTGTGCTGACGGACACAAATGGACACACACAGACACACACGATTAGCCCCGGATGTCCTGTGTGTGCTGATGGACAGCCACGGACAGCCACAGACGTCCTGTGTGTGCTGGCGGACACCCACGGACGTCCTATGTGTACTGAACAGACAGCCCACGTGGGCCAAAATCACCCGAACAGTCCACAAGAAGGGTCAGCGTGCTCAGTCCAAGGACCAACGTGCTGATATGAGTACTGATGGACAGCCACAGACGTCTTTTGTGTGCTGACGGACACACACAGACACACACGGACAGCCACAGATGTCCTGTATGTGCTGATGGACACCCACGGATGTCCTGTGTGTGCTGATGGACACAAATGGACACACACGGACACACACGGACAGCCACGGATGTCCTGTGTGCTGACGGACAGCCACGGACAGCCACAAACGTCCTTTGTGTGCTTGCGGACCCCCACGGACGTCCTGTGTGTACTGAACAGACAGCCCACGTGGGCCAAAATCACCCAAACAGTCCACGGGAAGGGCCAGCGTGCTGAGTCCAAAGACCAACGTGCTCATATGTTTACTGATGTACTGTAAGACCCAATCCCGGCAGCCTAGGCCATGGTCGATGCCTCACGTCGCTCTGTCCACTTCCTGGCCGAACCTCTTAATTTTTCCCTTTATTTATAATATCGCCTAAAGGGAATGGCTAACTTAGATCTTAGCTAAAGACTTCCCTAGTCATTAATAGCCTAGATCCTTTCAACAGATACGCAGCGGATTATTCTCTAGTTAACCATTGGTCGAAAACCAATCAAACACTTGTCTGGTCGAATCACCTTAGCCTTGGTCAGTTTACTCAACTACCAATTAGCTTAAAGGTCAAACCTAAACCCAAACCAAGCCATACGATTCTGAGGTTCCATTCCCCTAAACCATTCTATCTAGATCTACATAAGTAAATGCTAGATCATACCTTTGCCACATCTTTGGAGCTTATTAGCTCATCGGTCCTCCATTGACTCAAATTTCTCTTTCTTGACAGCTGAACCCCGATCATTCAATGATCTTACTTAAGGTCCTTATCGTGACTCCTGCATCAAACAACTCCCCTAGGTACTTAGTCATTAAACCAACCATCCCCACAGACATAAGTAACCTTTGAGAAGTCTTTGAAAGGATAAGGGTTTGCATATGGCCTTTCTCGGCTCATGCACAATTCGAAATCCTTTTGCCTTATAGGCAATAGTACCAAGTCCATCTTCTGGACTGACAAATCTCATTAGATCCTAAGTCAATCAACCAACCATCCTCACATGACTTGGAACTGATGAGTCTTCATCTGGCCTGACCGGCCTTGGGACTTAACCCAGACAACATATATGATTTGTTCATACCAACCGATGCATTCATTAATCAGGTTAGGACCGACACCTTGAACCATCATTCAGAGGTAAGGTCTTCCATACTCAACCATGATCAGATCTTACACGGCCTTCCTTGAACAATCACACTTAGGCTCAGTATCTATGGTCTACGACACATAGTAGTAGCCACACACTTCGTCATGACTCTTAGCCAATCTCGAAGCTATTAACACCAAGGTTGATATTTAGAAGCATCACATCAATACTCTTACTCCAGCAACGTGACTATCCATACTAGTGTTCGGCCATCGAACCATCGTCATGAAACATGATCCGACCACTAGACTTGATAAGCCATCGTCCACTTAGCATGTACTGATATAACCGACCTTCCATTGCCATCATGTGGGTCTACGCCCTACATGAGGCATATGGCACCTATTCTACTAACCAACCAAAGGTTGATCGTAAGATATCCCACTTAGCCTTTGCGGCCAGAACCTTCATCCATTGACCATGGATTATGGTTCATACATCAATCATGTTGTACGGATTGCACTTAGCCTTAAGGCCTTCGCTATTTCCTTACACTCATATATTGACCTGTAGGACAACCTATTGCCATCATGTGGGTCCACGCCCAACATAATTCATTTGGTGTCCTTGTGACCATTAAACCACTCGTACCCTTTTTGGTCCCGTTCCAATTGTACCCTTTCAGTCCCAACCCGTTTGTACCATTTCGGTCATGAACCGTTCACATCCGATGGATCATGATACGTTCGTACCTCTTGGATCACGACACGTTCGTACCTCTTGGATCACGACACGTTCGTACCTCTCGGATCACGACATGATCCTTGGCAACACGCAACCTTGGATCACGATGCACCCTTTGGTCATTGGTACCCATTGGTCCTCCTACCCTTTGATACTTGCAACCATTGGTATCTCGTACCTTTTGGTTACTTGCATCCTTTGGTATCTCACAACCTTTGGTAACTCATGACCCTTGGCAACACGCAACCTTTGGCGACTAGTACCCTTTTGATCCAACCTATCCGTTATGGTTAGCAATCAACGTAACCAATCTATGACGTGGTAATATGGTTCACCATCACGTTCCACATATATATATATATATCATATAGACATAATAATATAAAGAGACAGAGATAGAACCACTCACAGCCGCTATAGCCCTTACCAATTGGTCAGTCCATCTCTCGGCTAACCACCCTTGGTCCTTGGCGCCTATTTCCGTCCAGGAATAGGTCTTCCTATTGGCCTTAGTGACTTATAAAAGCCACGGCCTCATATGGCTAAAGCCATACTCACCATGAACCGGATAGTGCCCTTATGGTTTTGATCCCAGATTCTGCCCTTCCGGCTTGGATCCTCGTTTCCCATTGGGGGATCCCTTTGTTTAGGACGTGTGTCCTTTGTCTCAGACAGAATGAGACCGAATGAGAATGAATGAATTGATCTCTGGTCGTGTATCCTATATATAAGCAACCAAAGGTCATGTGCGAATGGACACATCCCTTCGAAGCATCCTTTTGGGACAGATCTTGGCCATCGATTACAATCAACGGTCCAGATCGTACCTGTTCGGAAATAGAAGGTTCCAGACATTATAGGCACGTCCAACCTAAGCCCAGACTTGGTACCCAAGCCCACGGCCTGCCCACAAGAGCCCAACGACTCATGGACAACATGGCAGGACCTTATGGCCCGCCACTGACCCGGACCCGGACCATCGACCCGAAACCTGAACAGTCCATCGAGCTGAGATGAGCTGACTTCCAGCTGCCTCAGATGAGTGAGCTAGTAGTCCAGATGGTTGAGCTGACTTAACTTGGAACGAGCTAGGCTGAGCTTGACCGAGCTACGTCTAGCTGATCGAGCTTCTCGTAAGCATCGCCCAGCTTCTGTACAGCTTATCCTAGCTGACTTCTTTCTCTTATAAGGTTAAGTCTCAGAATCCTGAAGTCCTTAACCTTCTATCTTGGCCATCGAACGCTAGCCTTAAGGTCTTAAGACCGGCTGGTTCGTTTCCTCGAACCATGGCCGTCCCGACGGTCCTTATCCAGGATCGCGGATGTTACAAGTCTCCCCCACTTGAAATTGATTCGTCCTCGAATCCGGTGGTGATTATATCTTGTCCCAAGACATAATATTCAAACCGACTTATCCTAGTCTTGATCAGGGAATAGAACAAGCTTGATTCAGGACCACCGAATGACCATTTTGACGATCAAATTCCTTTGACCATCGTTGTAGAAGTCTCCCCCCACTTGATAAGGATTTAACCACAAAAATCCTATCAAGTGGTCCTTTCTGGTTTAGCTTATGACACCCTTACTTGTCTAATTCGACCACAGTCGAGGTTCCATTAAGCATCCATTCAAGTGATACTTGTAAATCCATCCAAAGACATTCCTTGTGTCATTGACCGAACTCTCCAGGTTGCGGTCTTAGTATCCAACAAGTCTATGTCTTTCTTTTTGAATATCATCTTCTTCAGATTTTATTCTTTCTCTGATCATAGTCCATGACTAGATCATAACCAGTCCCTAGGAACATGCTGAATACTCGAGCCTTAGTAGATTTGGCCAATCCCCACACTACTCGATGTACCAGTCAAGTCCTTACAAACTTGTTCCAATCTTTAAGATGCTCGTACTACAACGAGTCCTAACAGATTGTTATGGTTATTTTGTTCTTCATGGACAATAAGGTTCATGACCTCAGCAACAACGTACTGGATCATCCCCATAACCAGCCACAACCTTTTCAGGCTTGGCCACATTGCAATCTTAGTCCCTCCAGACTAAAAGCGCCTCAGACTTGAATTTTGTCCTTCAATGGACTTTGTCATAATTCGATCTTGGTCCATTGACGGACGGACGTGATCGTATTCCGGTCCTGGTCCACTCAGCGACTCATCCGTTTCACCCCAACCATAGGTCCATCTCCGAATAGGTCGTGGCTTGATCCTCGTCCATTACTGGACTTGATAATTCTCAACCGTAGGTCAAACTCCGACTTGGTTGTACTGCAACAATGGTCCTGGCTTGGACATGGTCAACTTCGGCTCTGCCATCTCGGCTGGAGCCAAAGAAATGGACTCTAGGACAGCGGTGCTGTCCATGGTTCCAGTTCAATCATAAATGGATCCGACCTACCAGAGGGAACACTCTGTAGCGAACGGAACACATATGGGAACTCGGACACCAATGAATCCCCGAGAAAACCAGAACTGTCAGGCTCTGTAGTTGTAATTGTAGCCAAAAAGGACTGACAACCCTGTTCCAGCATCCGAATCGCTCGAACTGCTGAAACCACTACTTTCTCATGAGCCTGACACAGACCTTGGTACTCTACCGGGTACAGCCCAGTCTCCAATTGCACACGACCCGTATGGCAATCGAGAGTGGCCCAATACTTTCCCAACCAGTCCATACCTAAGATCACTTCTTGATTCTTTAGGTGGACACATACCAGATTCACACGGAAGACCTTTCCCTAGATCTGCACTGGGATATTCGACATGAGACATGTGAGTTCCTGGCTTGCCCACCGGCTGCCCTCACTATCCCAAAATTATCACCAGCGTACAGACAGAACAGACCCTTTTCGACCAGTCCCGGACTCACAAAACCTATGTGTAGCCCCTGCGTCGGAAAGTATGGGTTTTACCCCACCGACCATGAGGGTTCCTATCAGAGACCCCTCATCAGAATCCCCTAGACAATTCTAAGTTCCAGACCAAGCATTTCTGCTTGAGGGCCCTAGCAGATATGAACTCGTTTAGGTAAGCCAACCCTGGTCCATCTCTGGACTCGATTGCATACCACCTTGGTCCATCCGCTAGGTCACTCGCCATACTGGTCGAGCCCTTATCCGATCCCATATGGATTCTTAAGGAGTAATGCTTATCTCTGTTGAGTCCTAGTAGACTCATGCAAATCCCTAAGAGACCAAGCTTTAGTGGACTGCCTTTTCCCAGACCACTCAACCGCAAACATAAACTGCCTTAGACTGATTCACAACATCTTGTTGTAATCATATACCACTATCTTATGGAAAATACTTTGGTCATGACCATACCATGAAGGACGTCCCATAACATCCCTCATTGCATTGTCAATAACTTCAATACTTCCACTTCCAGTAGGTACCTAGATGAGTAGGATTTCGGTTTTATCACACATTTGGAAAACGTCCCATACCATTCTCCAAAGCGTCTTACTATTGCGAATGGTGGGCAATTATAATATCCTCAATCCCCATCATACTAAGATACTTAACATTGTGTTCTTCCAATGATGGATTCAGATTGGAATCGGTTCATTCCATCCAACTAGATCTAAGGAAACCTACTTTGACTTATACCGAGTCCTAGCTGATCCATCTGATCACTAGTCTACCCGTGTACTGGTCATGTAGTGTCTCCTTTAAGTCAGATTCAACATTGCATATGCTTTACTTATTATGAACGGCCATCAAGGGATAACACTTAACTTCAGTAGAGTGCTGCACGTTTATTTCAACCTAAGCCACTCTCTGGTCCATTTTACTTTCCTTGTCCAGGTAATCCATAAACAAGTTTTGCATTGCTTACATCCCTTCCTACCCGTCTATTACTTCTAAATAACTAGATCGACCAACCTTTCTGTTTTTTGGATCTTGCCCTTGGAGAATGTATCTTGGCTAGGCCGGTTCATCTTAGAATTCCGACATTCACAAGCATGATACCATAGCTTACCTCAACTCTTTCTTGGCTCACCCCAACTAAGGTTTCATAGTCATCATAATTTTCAGAAATAATTGCGATTTGGAAACCAACATCATAGAGCGTTTTCCTAAACAGGATCAACCTGGCTCTGATACCAACTTGTAAGACCTGATCCCGGCCGCCTAGGCCGCGGTCGATGCCTCAAGTCGCTCGGTCCACTTCCTGGTCGAACCTCTTAATTTTTGCCCTTTATATACAATAATCACCTAAAGGCGAGGGCTAACTAAGAATATAGGCAACCAAAGGTCATGTGCAAAGGGACACATCCCTTCGAAGCATTCCTTTGGGACAGATCTTGGCCATCGATTACAATCAACGGTCCAGATCGTACCTGTTCGGAAATAGAAGGTTCCAGACATTATAGGGACGTCCAACCTAAGCCCAGACTTGGTACCCAAGCCCACGACCTGCCCACAAGAGCCCAACAACTCATGGACAACATGGCCGGACCTTATGGCCCGCCACTGACCCGGACCCGGACCATCGACCCGAAACCTGAACAGTTCGTCGAGCTGAGATGAGCTGACTCCCAGCTGCCTCAGCTGAGTGAGCTAGTAGTCCTGATGGTTGAGCTGACTTAACTTGGAACGAGCTAGGCCGAGCTTGACCGAGCTACGTCTAGCTGATGGAGCTTCTCGTAAGCATCACCCAGCTTCTGTACAGCTTATCCTAGCTGACTTCTTTCTCTTATAAGGTTAAGTCTCAGCATCCTGATGTCCTTAACCTTCTATCTTGGCCATGGAACGCTAGCCTTAAGGTCTTAAGACCGGCTGGTTCGTTTCGTCGAACCATGGCCGTCCCGACGGTCCTTATCCAGGATCGCAGATGTTACATGGACAGCCACGGACGTCCTGTGTTTGCTGACGAACACAGACGGATGCACACGGACGGCCATGGACGTCCTGTGTGTGCTGGCGGACAACCACAGACGTCCTGTGTGTATTGAACAGACAGCCCACGTGGGCCAAAATCACCCGAACAGTCCACGGGAAGGGCCAGCGTGCTGAGTCCAAGGACCAACGTGCTGATATGTGTACTGATGGACAGCCACGGACGTCCTGTGTGTGCTGAAAGACACACACGGACACACACGGACAGCCACAGACGTCCTGTGTGTGCTGACAGACAGCCACGTACGTCCTGTGTGTGCTGACGGACACACACGGACGTCCTGTGTGTGCTGACAGACAGCCCACGTGGGCCAAAATCACCCGAATAGTCCACAGGAAGGTCTAGCGTGCTGAGGCCAAGGACCAGCGTGCTGATATGTGTACTGATGGAAAGCCATTGTAATAACCCTTATGAACCAATAAATTTTTGGTCGAGAAAAATCCCGCTCGACCAGTTTTTAGTTGGTTCAACAAGGATTAATAAAAATAAAGATCGACCCGGTAGATTAATTCCTCGAAGAGACTGTCTTGTGGTTGAAAGACCTTCACTTGATAGTTTGGTCGAGTCTTAAATATTTTGGTCAAATTTTTATTAAACTGGAAGAGATTTTCCGAGAACAAGACGAGAGCCAAAGACAAGGAATATTTGGTTGAAAAATTATTGAAAATTATCAACCAACTGCTACAATTAATTTTGGACCAGACTCATGTCTTCCACCAGCCTGCTTGCTCAGTCTTTAATCCCATGACTTGCACCTGCCTGCTTGCCTAGCTTCTTCAGTAACTGTCACATGACAATCACAAGCTGCCTGCTTGCCTTGTTTCTTAGACATGTGAGAAGCACATGAAAGGGCTGGAGTTTCTTCAGGTTAAGGAAAGGACAGCAGCTTGTGCTGAGAGTGCTGAAGCAGCTGGCCAGCTGTCCCCACTCAGCTTAGCTTTGTCCTGAGTGAAACCTTCACCTGAAGCAAGCTCACCTCATATTTAACCCCTTTCCAGCTGCTTCCCACGTTCAGAACCCTGCAGAAAAACCTAGAGAAATTCAGAGAGAAAGAGAGAAAGAAGAACAGAAAAATCAGTGAGAAAAATCAGGAAAATAAATAAAATAAAAATTGGTGGTGACCTAATCTTCAACCTTAGCTCAGTTTGTTACCTTGAGAAAGATCAGATGGTGAGATTTTTAAATAAAACTCTAGACCTAGTTGAGTTCAGATCATGATCAGACCTTGATCTTTCTCTTTGATCAGTCCAGCCACAAGCATACCTTGGAGAACAGGATCAGCTAAGGCCATCTAGTCCTTTGGTTCATCTTGGCAAGCTTTGGTCTCTTACCTCAGTCATGTCTTGATCAGAGCTAGTTGATGTTTACATAAGAACTTGGTCGGATCAGTTCTCTAAGTGGTGATATAGTTTAGATTTTGATTAATTTCGGTTTGAATCAACCTCTTAGAATCACCAGCTATGATGTTTTGATCTGGCCTTGAGTAAACCGATTTAAACTCAGTCTGATCTTGTCCTGAACTTTGGTAAACTGACTAGAACCGAGCTGAACTTGTATAGTCTGAGCAGAACCAAGCTTGAACTGATCTGATCTAAGGTGTTAAGGCATGAACCGAACTGATCTTGTGATCATACCACTCTGTTTCAGGTCAGAGGTAGAGTAAAGCTTAAAGTATCCAGTCCTGTCCATTCAGCCTTGTTCAAGTGGAACTCAAGTCTTGTCCAAGCCAGTTTCAAGATTAATCTTTAGGTGAGTCTAGATAGATGTTGAGATTGATTGAGTTAGTAAAGTCTCTCAAGTTTATAAGAATGGTGTTATGTTTACTTATTGTGAACTATACATAAGAGTAATCAAAAGGTTAAAGTGAGGTTAATCATAATCATAGTACTTGTTCTCAAGTACTCATCTTAATTATGAAATAATCATGGTTTTGATTATGGATTAATCTTGGTTTAATTAAGAATTAATCTTGGTTTAATTGAGAATTAATCTGAGATTAATTAAAGAGTAATCATGATTAATTAAGTACTAATCTTGGATTAATTAAAGATTAATATGAGATTAATTAAGGATTAATTTAGGATTAATTAAGAGTTAATTATGATTAATTATGAATTAATTATGAATTAATTTTTGGAATGATTATGGAAGTAAAATCATGTGAAGTCTTGTTATATTCACTATCCCTAAAGCCCCCGCATTACTGTGACTTGGTCCTGCGAATGGAACAAGGTCATGAAGACACGATGATGGGGTAGCTCCCTGGAGACCGTGTACTGCATGACGATGCAGTGTCGGATTGTTCATACCGGACATTCGACAATGATGGTGATGCTAACTCACTAGTCTCGGTTAGCCTTAGTGGTTTCTCGGGTCTAGTATATATATTGTATTATATGAGTATGGTAACGGGCGGGTGTTGTGGAAGTGATGTTTAAAATAAGAATTCACAATGATGATCGATATTAAAGTATAGTACTAGTACTTGCATGATCATGTATATGCATTTGATAATTGCTTGATTTATTATTGATTGTGTTGTGATTCTAGATTCACTGAGTAAACTAGTTGTTCATGACTCATTTGTGTGTGCAGGTAACCCTTAGGCGGGAGACACTTAAATCTTTTGGACGGAAGGAGCGGCCAACCAGCGGTAGTGTTTTGTTGTCCTTGCAACATATGTTTTGATGTATATTTACTTAAAACGTTGTTGGGCGATAGGCCGTCGGGTAAACTATAACAGTTTGTAAGATGTTTAAAGTAAATAAATAATGTATAAAAGATGTTTATAAATCACGAGTTCTTATATGACATTAGTCCTTGTCCGGGACGAACTAACTATCGAATATTGCTTTATCGGGTTGAAAAGCCTAGAGTAATTTCCGATAGGAGTGTCTGTGTTCTTTGGTTGTTGGTCTAAGGTGATCGGATTTATTTCGAGAACCTCGGGTCGACCATCAGGGAACATCGACCGTGTCATTTCCGGTTATCTACGATCGGGGGTGTCACATACGTGGTATCAGAGCATTGTTATACGATGCTAGAATGGGACTTGTTTCAAAAAAAAAAAAAAAAAACTTTCGAGTCAAAAATGTGTCGCAAGGATAATTAGGATATGCTGGTTTGTTCCTTCTTTTAGGAATTGATAGACCTGGGTAGAAACTTACCATGATCTTTTGTTGCACATGCCACCGAGACAGGCACATCGTGGTGGACATTATCTACCGATACCTATTTCATCATCTTCAGACTCCTCGCCGCCATCTACTCCGGCACCACGTCCGACTCCTAGCTTTGAGGCTACACCTTCAGGCTCTAGCTTTGAGACTGACCCGTCTGAAGGGTCAAATGATCAGACACCGGAGCACATTCATTTGTCTCCAGACCCGTACTTTATGGACATCGAGGTGGATGTGGTACATGATAGTCCAGTGCATGGAGATCATCCCGCAGCTCCTGCATCTCCTGCCGCTCATATTCCACTGGCTCCTGCCGCTTATATTCCACCGGCCCCTGCCGCACCTCTTCCGGCAGCACAACCTCAACCAGCGCCAACCGATCCAGCTATGATAGCACTTCTGGAACTGATGGCTGAGATGGTGAATTTGCAATATCAAGCATTGAATGCACAGCGAGAAGCACAGCATGCTCAGCCAGCTCCAGTACCTACCACTTCTCACCCGGACTTCCTGAAGATAGTCATGATTATGAAGAACTTGGGGACGAAGCATTACCAGGGAGGCACTGATCCCTGTGAAGCTGATGTGTGGCTTCACAATATCGAGCAGAACTTTGCTGCAACCCGTTGTCCGGAAGAATTTAAAAAAGACGTGGCTGTTTACTATCTAGAGAAGGACGCCATCAGTTGGTGGTTATGCGTAGAGAGGAACTTTGGAGACTTCAATCTGAGTTGGGCTGACTTCCGTACAGCGTTCGTTCAAAAGTACTTCCCACCGGAAACCCGTGATCGATTGGAGATTAAATTCATGGGGCTAGTTCAGGGAGGATTATCTGTTAGGAAGTATGAGGCAGAGTTCACCTGTCTCAGGAAGTATGTCAACTATGGTGGAGATGACGAGATGATGATTATCCGTAAGTTCCTTCGAGGACTTAACCCGTATATCAGGAGCAGACTTGAGGCAGTAGAGTTTCATAGGCTTGTTGATCTTGTTGAGCGTGCTGTGAATGTTGAGGAGGCCATTGCTGCTGAGAGAGCTTCTTCTAGCAATGCCGCACAACCTAGACGTCCATCTGTTCCATTCCAGCCGCAGCCGCATTCTGCTATGCAGCGAGGACGAGGAGGTAGAGCTTTTCGGGGAGGTCGTTCTGGAGGTTGTAGACCTAGAACCCCAACTTGTTTCACTTGTGGCCAGCTGGGCCATGTTAGGAGGGATTGTCCGACCATGGGACAGTTCCAACCGGCTGTACCATCTCACATCACTTGTTTCACATGTGGAGAGCGAGGACATTATGCGACATCATGTCCACACACTCATATTGCTCAGCCTGTTGTTTCGAGTGCTCGACCCGCCAGACCAGTTAACCCACCTCTACCCTTACCTCCTGCTCAGCGTCAAGCCACTGCTGGTAGGGCTTACGCTTTAGAGTTACCAGGACCATCCGGACCACCTCAGGGTCCAATTTCAGGTTTGTTTTCTTATCCAATTGAGTGTTGCATAATTTTTTTTAATAATTTGTGAATTAGTGATAAAATTTTTTTTTTATAAAAGTGGTTGAGTAAGTAATTGACGGTAAAGTCAATTATTGTCAGGGACTTTGCTTGTGGGTGGATCCACCCACATCCTTTTCGATTCAGGAGCAACACATAGTTTTGTAGCTCCCGAAGTAGCATCCCAATTCGATGGAGAATTCACTAAGGTGAATTTATCCATTCCCGTTCTAACTCCCGGAGATCAAGTTCTTGAAACTGAAGGCTGTATTCTAAGAGTTCCAATCATTATCCAAGATATGGTTTTTTCGGCTGATTTGTTAGTTCTCCCCTTAGAGAGGTACGAGGTAATCTTAGGGATGGATTGGCTGTCAAGTTACCGAGCTCACCTTGATTGTGGTCGAGGAAAGATTGTTTTCGAGAGAGATACCCAACCCCCTTTAGCTTACCATGGCATAGTACCAAGTGATGGAGCGTCATTAGTGTCAGCATTGAGAATTGAAAACCTTTTGGAGAAGGGTGAAGAAGGATGCTTAGTGACCTTTGTTGCTGGACCAGTAGAAGACGAGAAAGAGCAGAACATGGAAGAAATACCAGTAGTCAGAGAATATGAGGACGTGTTAAAGGCATTAGAGGGATTGCCGCCGTCTAGGAGTAACCCCTTTAGTATAACCTTAGAACCCAGATCAGCTGCAATAGCAAAGGCACCATACCGAATGGCACCAGCAGAACTCGCTGAGTTGAAGCAGCAGCTAGCTGATTTGTTAGACAAAGGTTTCATACGTCCTAGTTCATCACCATGGGGAGCACCCGTGCTATTTGTAAAGAAGAAAGACCGAAGCATGCGGTTATGTATTGATTATCGTGGAATCAATAACGTAACCATAAAAGACAAGTACCCACTCCCAAGAATTGATGAGATATTAGACCAGTTACAAGGCGCAAGCTGGTTTTCGAAGATTGATTTAGCTTCAGGCTATCATCAGATTCCGATTTCCGAAGCCGATATCATGAAGACTGCCTTTAGAACCCGCTATGGACACTTTGAGTTCGTAGTAATGCCTTTTGGTCTTACCAGTGCCCCGGCTGCATTTATGCGACTGATGAATGAAGTATTTCGGGATTACCTGGATGAGTTTGTTATCATATTCATTGACGACATCCTCATATATTCCCGAAGTGCAGAAGAACACGAAAGGCATCTACGACTAATTTTGGAGAGTCTCCGAGATCAAAAGCTTTTTGCTAAGCTTAGTAAATGTTGTTTCTGGAAAAGAGAAGTTGGCTTCTTAGTACATCGAGTGTCAGAAGAAGGAGTTGCCGTCGATCCAGAAAATATAGCTGCTATTAAGGAATGGCCGCATCCCACTTCTGTTACCGAGATTCGAAGTTTTCTTGGATTGGCCGGTTATTACAGAAGGTTTGTCCAAGGATTTGCAAGCGTATCAAAGCCTTTGACTCGTCTTACCGGTAAAGGGATTGCTTATGAATGGAGTATAGAAACCGACGAAGCATTCGAAAGTTAAAAGAAGCTTTGACGACTGCACCTATCTTAGCATTGCCTAAGCCTAACCAACCATAAACCGTGTATACGGATGCATCTCATGTTGGTTTAGGTTGTGTGCTGATGCAGGACGATAAGGTAATCACCTATGCATCTAGGCAACTAAGAAAGCATGAAGTGAATTATCCGACACATGACCTAGAGATGGCTGCAGTAGTATTTGCCCTTCGGATTTGGCGATCGTACTTGTAAGGTGAGAAGATCCAAGTGTTCACTGACCATAAAAGCCTTAAGTATCTTTTCACTCAACCTGATTTGAACCTAAGGCAAAGACAATGGATGGAGTTCAAAGCTGATTACGACATGCAGATCCTATATCATCCAGGAAAAGCCAACGTTGTTGCTGATGCGTTGAGCAGAAGGAAAGTTGATGTAGATATTGAAAAAGAACTCCAGAACCTGGAAGCAGAATTCAAGATGATTAGCTTGGCTGCCTTAGAAGGAGAGGAAAGAGAACCTCTAGGACTACAATTAGTAAGCCAAGCTGGTTTACTTTCTCGTATCCGAGAATATCAAATGAGAGATGTGAACCTGAAGAAGATACGAGAGCAGTTGAATGAAGGAAACTTCGGAGGATATCAAGTTGCAAGTGATGGAACTTTGTTACTCAATGGTCGAGTAACTGTTCCGAAAGGAGAAGGACTTCAAGGGGAGATTCTAAGGACTGCACACCATTCTCTCTTAAGCATTCATCCCGGGAGCACAAAGATGTATCGAGATATCAGAAGATATTACCACTGGCCAGGGATGAAGAGATATGTTGCCGTATGGGTTTCTCAGTGTCAGAGTTGTCAGCGGATAAAAGCAGAACACCAAGTTCAGGTGGCTTACTTCAAAGCTTACCTATCCCTAAATGGAAATGGGATGCAGTAGCGATGGACTTATTTCTGGTTTACCTCGAGCACCCGGCCATGGGAATGATGCAGTTTGGGTGATTGTCGATCGTCTCACCAAATCTGCTCATTTCCTACCGATGAAACTTACAGACAAAGTTGAGACGTTAGCAGAGCTGTATTTGGAGGAAATAGTAAAGCTTCATGGGGTACCAACAAATATAGTTTCCGACCGAGACCCGCGCTTTACAGCTGAATTTTGGCGAGCCTTTCAACAAGCCTTGGGAACTGATTTGCATATGAGTACTGTGTTTCATCCAGAAACCGATGGCCAAACCGAAAGAACCATTAGAACTCTGGAAGATCTGTTAAGGTTGTGTATCTTAGACTGGAATGGTTCGTGGGAAAAGTTTTTGCTGCTGATAGAATTCTCCTACAACAATAGCTACCACTCTATTATTGGTATGTCGCCATACGAAGCATTGTATGGTCGACCTTGTAGAACGCCAGTATGTTGGGCAGAAATTGGTGAGAGAAGAATTCTTGGTCCAGAAATAGTAGATGAGGCTGCAGAAAAAGTAAGGATAATTCAAGCCAATATGAAGAAGGCTCAAGACCGACAAAAGAAGTATGCAGACCGCGGTAGAAGAGAAGTCATTTTTGCAGTAAATGCTTTAGTCTTCTTGAAAGTAGCTGCACAAAAAGGAAATGATCGATTTGGAAAAATTGGGAAGCTAGCTACTCGTTACATTGGGCCGTACCAAATTGTCGCCAGAGTTGGAGAAGTAGCCTATAGACTAGAACTTCCACACGATATGCCTATGCATCCGGTATTTCATGTGTCGATGCTGCGTAAGCATATACCAGATCCGAATATGGTCGAGCCGCAGCAACCAGAGAACTTGCAACCTAACCTCACTTATCCTGAAGTTCCTTTGCGAATAGGCGAGCGTCGTATCAAGAAATTGAAGAATAGGGAAATTTTGCAAGTTCAAGTATTTTGGGGAAAGCGACAGAGAGTTGTTATAACATGGGAGGATGAAGATAAGTTCCGAGTTGATTATCCAGAACTCTTCTCAGATACCCCAGTCGTCCAATAAAGGGTGTACACTTGTATTTTTAGAATTCGGGGACGAATTCTTTTAAGGGGGGGGGGGGGAAGAGTGTAATAACCTTATGAGCCGATAAATTTTTGGTCAAGAAAAATCTCGCTCGACCAGTTTTTAGTTGGTTCAACAAGGATTAATAAAAATAAAGATTGACCCGGTAAATTAATTCCTCGAAGGGACTGTCTTGTGGTTGAAAGACCTTCACTTGATAGTTTGGTCGAGTCTTAAATATTTTGGTCGAATTTTTATTAAACTGGAAGAGATTTTCCGAGAACAAGACGAGAGCCAAAGACAAGGAATATTTGGTTGAAAAATTATTGAAAATTATCAACCAACTGCTACAATTAATTTTGGACCAGACTCATGTCTTCCACCAGCATGCTTGCTCAGTCTTTAATCACATGCCTTGCACCTGCCTGCTTGCCTAGCTTCTTCAGTAACTGTCACATGACAATCACAAGCTGCCTGCTTGCCTTGTTTCTTAGATTGTCATGTGAGAAGCACATGAAAGGGCTGGAGTTTCTTCAGGTTAAGGAAAGGACAGCAGCTTGTGCTGAGAGTTCTGAAGCAGCTGGCCAGCTGTCCCCACTCAGCTTAGCTTTGTCCTGAGTGAAACCCTCACCTGAAGCAAGCTCACCTCATATTTAACCCCTCTCCAGCTGCTTCCCACGTTAAGAACCCTGCAGAAAAACCTAGAGAAATTCAGAGAGAAAGAGAGAAAGAAGAACAGAAAAATCAGTGAGAAAAATCAGGAAAAAAAAAAAAAAATTGGTGGGGACCTAATCTTCAACCTTAGCTCAGTTTGTTACCTTGATAAAGATCAGAAGGTGAGATTTTTAAATAAAACCGTAGACCTAGTTGAGTTCTGATCATGATCAGACCTTGATCTTTCTCTTTGATCAGTCCAGCCACAAGCTTACCTTGGAGAAGAGGATCAGCTGAGGCCATCTAGTCCTTTGGTTCATCTTTGTAAGCTTTGGTCTCTTACCTCAGTCATGTCTTGATCAGAGCTAGTTGATGTTTACATAAGAACTTGGTCGGATCAGTTCTCTAAGTGGTGATATTGTTTAGATTTTGATTAATTTCGGTTTGAATCAACCTCTTAGAATCACCAGCTATGATGTTTTGATCTGGCCTTGAGTAAACCGATTTGAACTCAGTCTGATCTTGTCCTGAACTTTGGTAGACTGACTAGAACCGAGCTGAACTTGTATAGTCTGAGCAGAACCAAGCTTGAACTGATCTGATCTAAGGTGTTAAGGCATGAACCGAACTGATCTTGTGATCATACCACTCTGTTTCAGGTCAGAGGTAGAGTAAAGCTTGAAGTATCCAGTCCTGTCCATTCAGCCTTGTTCAAGTGGAACTCAAGTCTTGTCCAAGCCAGTTTCAAGACTAATCTATAGGTGAGTCTAGATAGATGTTGAGATTGATTGAGTTAGTAAAGTCTCTAAAGTTTATAAGAATGGTGTTATGTTTACTTATTGTGAACTATACATAAGAGTAATCAAAAGGTTAAAGTGAGGTTAATCATAATCATAGTACTTGTTCTCAAGTACTAATCTTAATTATGAAATAATCATGGTTTTGATTATGGATTAATCTTGGTTTAATTAAAAATTAATCTTGGTTTAATTGAGAATTAATCTGAGATTAATTAAAGAGTAATCATGATTAATTAAGTATTAATCTTGGATTAATTAAAGATTAATATGAGATTAATTAAGGATTAATCTAGGATTAATTAAGATTTAATTATGATTAATTAAGGATTAATTATGAATTAATTTTTGGAATGATTATGGAAGTAAAATCATGTGAAGTCTTGTTATATTCACTATCCCTAAAGCCCCCGCATTACCGTGACTTGGTCCTGCGAATGGAACAAGGTCATGAAGACACGATGATGGGATAGCTCCCTGGAGACCGTGTACTGCATGACGATGCAGTGTCGGATTGTTCATACCGGACATTCGACAATGATGGTGATGCTAACTCACTAGTCTCGGTTAGCCTTAGTGGTTTCTCGGGTCTAGTATATATATTGTATTATATGAGTATGGTAACGGGCGGGTGTTGTGGAAGTGATGTTTAAAATAAGAATTCACAATGATGATCGATATTAAAGTATAGTACTAGTACTTCCATGATCATGTATATGCATTTGATAATTGCTTGATTTATTATTGATTGGGTTGTGATTCTAGATTCACTGACTAAACTAGTTGCTCATGACTCATTTCTGTGTGCGGGTAACCCTTAGGCGGGAGACACTTAAATATTTTGGACGGAAGGAGCGGCCAACCAGCGGTAGTATTTTGTTGTCCTTGCAACGTACGTTTTGATGTATATTTACTTAAAACATTGTTGGGCGATAGGCCGTAGGGTAAACTATATCAGTTTGTAAGATGTTTAAAGTAAATAAATAATGTATAAAAGATGTTTATAACTCACGAGTTCTCATATGATATTAGTCCTTGTCCGGGACGAACTAACTATCGAATATTGCTTTATCGGGTTGAAAAGCCTAGAGTAATATCCGATAGGAGTGTCTGTGTTCTTTGGTTGTTGGTCTAAGGTGATCGAATTTATTTCGAGAACCTCGGATCGACCATCAGGGAACATCGACCGTGTCATTTCCGGTTATCTACGATCGGTGGGGGCCTCAGCCATGGACGTCCCGTGTGTGCTGACGGACACACACGGACAGCCACAGACGACGTGTGTGTGCTGCCGGACACCCACAGACGTCCTGTGTGTACTGAACAGACGGCCCACGTTGGCCAAAATTACCCGAACAGTCCATGGGAAGGGCCAGTGTGCTGAGTCCAAGGACCAACGTGCTGATATGTGTACTGATGGACAGCCACGGACTTCTTGTGTGTGCTGACGGACACAGACAGACACCAACGGACACACACAGACAGCCACAGACGTCCTGTGTGTGCTGGCGGACACCCACGGACGTCCTGTGTGTACTGAACAGACAGCCCATGTGGGCCAAAATCACCCAAACAGTCCACGGGAAGGGTCAGCATGCTGACTCCAAGGACCAACGTGCTGATATGTGTACTGATGGACAGCCACAGACGTCCTGTGTGTGCTGACGGACACACACGGACAGTCACGGACGTCCTGTGTGTGCTGACGGACACATACAGACGTCCTGTGTGTGCTGACAAACACCCACGGACGTCCTGTGTGTACTGAACAGACATCCCACGTGGGCAAAAATCACCCGAACAGTCCATGGGAAGGGCCAGCGTGCTGAGTCCAAGGACCAGCGTGCTGATATGTGTACTTACGAACAGCCACGGACGTCCTGTGTGTGTGCTGACGGACACACACGGACACACACGGACAGCAATGGACATCCTGTGTGAACTGAAGGACAGCCACAGACACCCACGGACGTCCTGTGTAAACTGAACAGACAGCCCACGTGGGCCAAAATCACCCAAACAGTCCACGGGAAGGGCCGGCGTGATGAGTCCAAGGACCAACGTGCTGATATGTGTACTGATGGACAGCCACAGACGTCCTGTGTGTGCTGACAGACACACAAGGACACACACGGACAGCCACAGACGTCCTGTGTGTGCTGACGGACACACACAGACGTCCTATGTGTGCTGACGTACACCCACGGATGTCCTGTGTGTGCTGACGGACACACATGGACAGCCACGGACGTCCTGTGTGTGCTGACGGACAGCCACAGATTGCCACAGATGTCCTGTGTTTGCTGTTGGACAACCAAGGACAGCCTTAGCGTACTGAACAGACAGCCCACGTGGGCCAAAATCACCCACAGTCCACGGGAAGGGCCAGCGTGCTGAGTCCGAGGACCAACGTGCTGATATGTGTACTGATGGACAGCCACAGACCTCCTGTGTGTGCTGCCGGACACACACGGACACACACGGACAGCCACGGACGTCCTGTGTGTGCTGACGGACACACACGGACGTCCTGTGTGTGCTGACCGACACCCACAGACGTCCTGTGTGTACTGAATAGACAGTCTACGTGGGTCAAAATCACCCGAACAGTCCACGGGAAGGGCCAGCATGCTGAGTCCAAGGACCAGCGTGCTGATATGTGTACTGATGGACAGCCACAGACGTCCTGTGTGTGTGCTGACAGATACACACGGACACACATGGACAGCCACAGACGTCCTGTGTGTGTGCTGGCGGACACCCAGGGACGTCCTGTGTGTACTGAACAGACAGCCCACGTGGCGATGATGGTGATGCTAACTCGCTAGACTCGTTTAGCCTTTGTGGTTTCTTGGGTCTGGTATATATATATATGTATAAATATGATTATATGAATGATATGAGAGACGGGAATAGGAAGTGAGGTATATGATTTGATTCACAATGATGGAAGAATATTCCTTATAAATAAATATCCAGATATGAAATATATTTCCACTGCATACAAATGAAGTTGATTGCTTGAGATATTATTAATATATGTTGGGGTGCGGGACTAGGCTCACTGAGTAAACTAGTTACTCATGACTCATTTGTGATGCAGGTAACCAATAGGCGGGTGATGGATTTGACCTGTTTTCATCCATGGTATATAGGTGTTTTACTATATATATATATCTATGTTTTCTACTCTTCTAGGTATGTTTTCAGGTTCAGGTGCATTTCGGAGTAAAGCTATGACTTTGGAGCATTTTGGAGCTTAAAGGACATTTCACCCGAGCTGACCATGTAGAGGTCGACGAGAGGAAGAACAATCGATCGATGCGCATCAGTGCTATCGATCGACACCAAGGGATTCCTCGACAAATGAAGATTAATATCGATCAATGTACACAAGTACCATCGATCGATGTCGAGACATTAGACACGCGACATTTTGGATCCAACAGACTTAAAACACAAGGCCAAGCCAAATTACGAAAATGCCCTGACGAGTTTTTAACCTAGTAGATTATATACTGCCTAAGTGTTTTGACGGCAGGGAGAGCTTTTTGTTACAGTTTCACTTTGAGAGAGAAGAGAGAGTTTTGGAGAGAAGATCACTTGTGATTAGAACTCCTTGTTTTCATTTCTTTTCATCTATACTATGAATTTCTATTTCTTCATTGTTATGGATTGCTTTGCTATGTCTGAGTAGTTCACTTATTAGATCAGGGTTCAGATAGGTTTGTGGAATTAGCCCCAAACTATAGATCTGCCTTGTTGTGATATTCATGATAGATTTGTATTCACTGCTTGTTTTAGCCTTGCTAACTAGAACTTGATCATAGGATTGCATATTCAAGCACCCTTGTTATCCCATCCTGACATCTATCTATCATATTAGGACTGCTAGAGAGGGCTAACCGCCAATTTAGTATCTTAGTAGGGCATATCATACTCGCGCATAGGCCTGGCTAGAACCCGTCGATCGATGTCCTCAACTGACTATCGATCGACGTTGGCAAAGGTGTATCGGTCGACGTCCCAATAGGACCATCGATCGACACTCTTTCTGTCACGCCCCCAATCCTGAGTAGGATTTTTGGGACGGCCATGGTTCGAGGAAACGTGCAAGCCATGTCTTAGGACATCAAGGCAAGCGTTCCATGGTCGAGAAAGAAGGTTAAGGACATAAGGAAACTTAGACTTAACCTTATACAAGCTAAGAGACAGCTAGGACGAGTAAGACGGTAGCTGGACGAAGTGGACGAGTAGCTCGACCAGCTCAATGAAGCTAGGTTCAGTTCACTCCAGCTCAGTCCCTACTAAGTCAGCTCCACTAGCTGGACTACTAGACGGACTGTCCGGGCTTTAGGCCGATGGTCCGGGTCCGGGTCAGTGGCGGGCTGTGAGGTTCGGCCATGAGGCCATGGGCTGTTGGGTCTTAGGACAAGGCCATGGGCTAAGTCCAGGAGACTTGGGCCGTGGGTTGGGCCTGTGGCCGACCCCAAACCCAATCAGAAAGGGCGAAGGGATGCAAGTGGCCGAAAGGGGACAACCCTTGGCCGATGGTGCCCATTCGCTAGCAAGTCATGCCTGTTCGTGGGGCAAGACTTACCCCCTCGTTTTCTATAAATATGGGGGCTCTCTGGTAGAATTCATTATCCAATTCTAGAGTAAAGTACTCAGAGAAAAACGTAGAGAGAAAGAAAGAGAGAAAGAGAGAGTTCCGGCCAAGAGAAAGGCCGATTGTGGTGGTGTTGTGTTCCGGCGACTCTGATCGTTTGAGAACTAACTCCGGTCAAGAATGGCAGATCAAGACAAGGAGAAGAGCATGGAGAATCCAGACGTGGTTCACAAGGTATGTGATGGGCCGTGGCTCCATCAGACCGAACGGACGGTCCATGCGACCGCACCGCGGCTCTGCTCGGTTCCTAAGTCCCATCCGGCTCTCCTTATCTGTTTCAATTCGTTTCTCTTCTCTTCTCTCTGGTTAAACACGAAAGGTTGTGTTGGTTGAGTCCAAGGGACACGTCCCTAGGCTTTGGCCGAACATAACCAAACCGCTAGCCTAGACACGGGTCGGTTAGTCGGATGATCCGATCGCACCAAGACTGGACGGTTAGGACGAACGGCTGGGGATGACCCAAAGGGCACGAGTTGTCAAGAGTCATGAGTGTCCAAGAGGCACGAATGGCCAAAGGGTGCATGTTCCAAACGGTGTCTTTCGGGACGGGTTAGGACCGATCCTTATGGATCAGCCTATGGCTTGTCTAGTCAAGACAAAATCACGGTTTGTCTAAGCCAAGGTAGATTCGCAAGGTCTGACCGGTTGCTAAGCCTTCCGGATTAGGCTTGAGGCTTACTCGGCGATTGGATCCAGGCATAAGGCCGGATCAGGTAAGGGAGTCCGTTGGGCCATTGAGCCGGACTTCATTGGCCGGTCGCACCTAGATTTTTTCCGGTTAGACGGATTGGTCTTTGGGGACGATCCGGATCTGTTCGTGTGTTTTGTTTATCTATTCTGGACTATCTATCTGATTCTAAGTCAAGGGGTGGTTGGTTGAATGACTTAGGATATGGTAGGTAGGTTCATACTGTTTATGATTATGTTGACTGAGGTTTATCTAAGTTCTAAGAACCAAGCCAAGAATTGTAGAATCAATCCGTTCTATTCTCGGTTATTATTAATGCTTATCTGGTTGTGGTTTCAGGAACTAAGGATGGTTCTGGTCAAGCCAAGGAGCCGTGAAGGCTCGGTCAGTGAGAGGCTGTGTAACGTGTGGTTAGATGATACTAGGGATGAACTAGTGATTCTCTATGAGACTGTTAAGAAGTTGTGTATTGAATCTCATGTTTCTAAGTAATACAAAGTTTATACATTGTTATTCCGCTGTGCAATCTGTTCCTTTGTTTATGAACCTCATATTCGAATATGACTTAGTAAATAAAAGACTTAAAATGGATCAAACAAGCAAAGAAATTAATAAGTAAGCATTCGTATCCAGTTGGGTCAAGAGACCAGGAACGGGTCTTACAAGTTGGTATCAGAGCATGCTTGATTCTAGGATAGTTGGGTTATGTAGTCCACACACACACACGCAGCCAGCTGATTAGGTCTCACGGTGAGGTTTGATTGCTTAGTCTAGGGATTGTTTTGTTCTGTTTATGTTAGTGTGTTTTGTACTAACATTGTCTGAATCCTTAGGCTGGAAAAAGAAAATCGGGAAAGTCCCGAAGAAGTAAGAGAATGGCCGGTCAGTCTAGTCAAGTGGCCGTGGACGGAACTAATCTGTCCGGTTTGCAAACCGATCCGGCCGCGGCTAACACTGAAAATGTGTTGCCAACTGATCAGGCTAATCTTACGGGGACGCAACAGGATGGTCAGGAACATCAGGAGAGTGATGAGGAAGTGGAATCCTCGAACGCTAACCGTGATGGTGGCCAGCGTGAGAAAGTGGCCGATGGTACGGCCAATGTAACCGCAACACTGTCCAAAGCGGACTTGTTAGAGGCCATGAAGGTAATGGGGACTCAGGTGGCGGCTATGGCCCAACTGTTCACGCCATTAGTGAACTCCTCAGTTGGCCAAGCTACGCCTGTGGCTACGACCGTCCCCAACACCAATGGTCCAGTGGTGGAAACGGTCGAGGTGATCGAGATTGATCCACCAGAAAGGACCGGGAAAAAGGTGGACTATCTGAGTTTGCTTCAGCACATCTCCCGAAGCACCGATCCTGTTAAGGAAGACGAGTGGAGGAGTCGGCTAGTCCGAAACTTCAGCTCAACTCGTTGTCCTGAGGATTACAAGAGAGACATTGCGGTTCACTTCCTGGAAGGGGACGCGCATAATTGGTGGCTGGCTGTGAACAAGCGCACCAATGGAAGTCTACAGAGTTTTGCGGATTTTGAAGATGAATTCAACCGCAAATACTTTCCTGCAGAGGCTTGGGACCGTCTGGAAGGAAGATTCCTAGACCTTACCCAAGGCCGCAGGGCCGTACGTGAGTACGAAGAGGAGTTCAACCGGCTCCGACGTTTTGTTGGAAGGGAACTTGAGGACGAGACAGTCCAGGTTCGTCGGTTCATTCGAGGCTTAAGGCCGGAGCTGAGAACTCACTGTTCGATCCGCACCTTCAGCACCCTCGGAGAGCTGGTTGAACGTGTAGCTCTTTTGGAGTCTAACTTGGCCGAGGAAGCCAAGCTTAAGACAAAGTCGCAGTCTGTCCCAATGGGTAAGACTAACGACCGAAAGAGTAAGCGATCGTCCCGCTCGGTCGCTACGTAGCGACCGAGCTCGAGCCAAGCTCGGTCGCTACGTAGCGACCGAGCGATCGTCCCGCTCGGTCGCTACGTAGCGATTGGGCTCGAGCCAAAGATCGGTCGCGGTGTAGCGATTGAACCTTTCCGAACAACGATACGACACCAGTCCTTGCATTCTCGTCAAACCTTCGAATGCTATCTCCCGAAGACCGTGGCAAGCTCAGTCCATGTTTCCCGCTATTCTAAATCCATCGATCAAAACTTCGATTAGAAACCGCGGAAAACTCGTAGTAAACGTGTCGAGTCGGAAGACGGCCCAAAGGGACCTAAAACACGACTCGAGGCCCATCCTACGATTTTTCCTAATCAAAAGCCCGTGAACCACAGCATGGTTCACGCTTGGCCCACGAGGAAGGATAAATGTCAAGTTTCCGCGGATAAATACGGAAGTTTTGAAGATAATTGTGAAGATCGGGAAAAATGGAATATCTCCATTTTTTGCTATGACGGCTTAAAGGCAGAAGAGTAAAAACGTAAACCGACCTTGGAGCTAGTATATAAGGAGTCCTAGGCGAGGAGCAGAGGGGGGAACTTTTTCAGAGCAAACTTAGCACTTAGAGCGATTTAGGCAACTTTCCGTTTTTGTTATTTCGAGCTGCGACTCAAATAGGTTTAGCCGTCTTAGGGTTGCTAGAACTAGGAATCTCGCCGACAGCTCTCGAGCCCAGGCTTATACCTTGTTGTAACGCTCATACGCAGATTCGGAATAAGATCTACTTTGCTCTCTTTTCGATTTCTTATCTTTATCGTTGTTATTCTCGTGTTCTGATTGCTTGACGTGTGGTAATTAACAGATATCCGGGTCCTCTGGGAAACTAGGGTTTTCTTAGTTTCCTTATTTAAACGGAAATCGACAGTGCAAATTTCGGTTCCCACAGTTTGGCGCTAGAAGGAGGGGGCCTTACGGATCAATCTAACCCGCAAAAGCCACACACAGTCAGACATGTCAACCAACGACGCGGATAACGTGCAAACTCCCCTTAACGGAGGCAGCGGCACCGATCTCCACACTCCGGTAGCGGACGTATCCGCGGCCAACGCGCAAGCCAACGCTGCGACGCTCGAGGAGTTTAAAAAGATGTTCGCCACCTATGAAAAAAGGTCGGAAGAACAGGATAAGCTCGTGAATACCTTGACCAAACAGGTTGAAACCTTAACGGCAAGGACCCAAGCTATCCGTCCCCGCGGAACCACCAAAATCCGCGGGAAGAGGCTCGACTTCGCCACCCCACTCGATAGAGCAGGAGTCGCGCGGGAACGACCTTCCGGTCAAAACCCTAGCGAGAAATCTCCCATCGAAAAGGGGAACTCTGAAAGTCTTCCGCCCCCTGCAAAGGACTCGGAGGATAACGAAGCCGAACATATTGACCTGGATCCTAGCGATGTCTCCAACGACACCGACGAGGATGTCGACAGACATCCAAGAAGGACTAGAAGCCGATCCGCTCGGGAAGGCTCCCCGTTCGAAAAACCAATGACGGAAGAAGAAGAAGTCGCCTATTGGAACGAACAAGAGGAGCTGGCCGAAAGGCAAACCGAGCTCACTCGCAGTAAACGCCGACAGGCTCGGAAATCCACTGACGAGACATCGGATATCCGCGATCTTCGCGACTACATCACTAAGACTGCGGCAGAAGTGAGAGCCGTAAAGTCTCAAATCCATCATGCTACTAGTGCTGCCCCCGAGATCGATCGACTGCTGGAAGGAGCTCGAAAGACCCCCTTTACCAGCCGCATTTCGGACATGAGGGTGTCCGATCCGGGAAAAATCAGAGTACCAAAGTACGATGGTACGGCCGATCCGAAAGCGCACCTTCAGGCTTTCCATATCGCGATGGGAAGAGCAAGACTGAAGGACGGCGAAAAGGATGCCGGCTATTGCCGCTTGTTTGTCGAAAATCTTGAAGGAGCAGCGCTCGAATGGTTCGCACGCCTTCGTCGCAACACCATCGGGAGTTTTCGACAGCTCGCATCGGAATTCCTCAAACAGTACTCTGTATTCATAGACAGGGAAACCTCCGATGTGGACCTCTGGAGTCTCTCCCAGAGGGAAGACGAACCCCTCCGCGAGTTTATCAGTCGGTTCAAGCTGATAATGTCCAGGGTCAGCGGGATAAGCGACAAAGTGGCCATCGACGCGCTGAGAAAGACGCTCTGGTACAAGTCGAAATTCAGAAAATGGATAACTCTCGACAAACCGCGAACGATCCAGGACGCCCTCCACAAAGCAACGGACTACATCATAGTCGAGGAAGAAACTAAAGTCTTATCGCAAAAACATAAGCCGGCAAGACCATCCTCGAAAGACGCGGATCCGAAGGGGAAAAAGAAGAACTCTCGTAACGACAAGTACGTCCATCACGAGGGGGAAGATCTCCAAGGGGCGCATAACTATGCGATCAATTCGGATCAAGGCCGGACCACGGGCAACACATGGACTCGCAATCAAGGGTACGACGAGAACACCTTCTGCGAGTTCCACCAATCCCGAGGACACTCCACGACCAATTGCAAAGTCTTGGGAGCAAGACTGGCCGCGAAGCTACTCGCTGGAGAGCTTTCGGAGGTAACTAGCGTCAAGGATCTCATCCTCGATTCTGATCGGCCCCCAAAAACGGACAGAAATCCGCCCGCTGAAAAATCCCCTCAACGAAACCAACCCGGGGATAAACGCGGTAGGAGGCCGGATGACAAAGGGAACGATAACAATCGTCGCAGAGTCAATATGATCATCGGAGGATCTCAATACTGCGGCGATACCGTGTCGGCCATCAAGGCTTACCAACGGAAGGCAGAATCAAGCGCAAATTGGCCTACATGGTCTCCTCCTCGAGACGGCCAAAGTTGCTCGATCACCTTCACAGAGGAAGAAGCCGGCGGTATCGACCAACCTCACTGCGACCCGCTCGTCATAGATCTCGTCATACGAGATTTAGAAGTCGGAAGGGTACTCGTCGATACGGGAAGCACGGTCAACGTAATCTTCCGCGACACTCTCAAGCGGATGAGTATCGAACTCGGAGAAGTAATTCCAACGCCAAAACCACTCACGGGTTTTTCAGGCGAAGTGTCGATGACTCTCGGGTCGATCCAATTGCCAGTCATGGCCAAGGAGATCACGAAAATCGTCGAATTCGCGGTAGTCGACCATCCCGCTATCTACAACGTGATCATGGGAACCCCATGGCTCAACGCCATGCAGGCAGTTCCGTCAACTTACCACCTGGGTCTCAAGTTCCCAACGCCGAACGGAGTCGCGGCCATCTGGGGATGCCAAAAACAGTCGCGACTATGCTTTCTCGCGGAGCATAAGTTAAGGCAAATCACGGCTTCTGCAAACGGCAAACGCGCGAAGATAGATCGATCTTCGGCCAAAAGCGCCCCGCACCACGACGAAGTAAAATCATCTGTCAACGCAAACGCATCGGACGTCGAAGCTCGACATAAACCCGAAGCCCACGCGACAACTCAACCGGAACATCCGGAAAATAGCGTCGACCCAGCCACGATCGACACGGTCAAGGCGGACATCGCGACACCAACCGCTGAGTAAGAACACTCGCGGCATGAAACAGAACTACGAGATGGCTTGATCCTCGAAAGGGGTACGTAGGCAGCTTGTCAAAAGACGAGTTCAGCTATCCCCCTCTCTAAAAAGGGGGGGAGTGGGTGCGTATACTCATATACTCCCACAATCGCCATTATTGTAATCGAGTTTTTAGAAACATAAAAATTTTTACAATATACACTGTCTTTTTATCGAAAACGCCTACGCTTCAGTTTACACTCGTCTGCGGCCTCATCCGGCCCAAAAAACGTATCACCTCTCAAACACGCAAAAATGCACGCATAATCCTCGAAAATAACTGCGAGACGTCGCAAAAAGTTAAAATTCGAGGACGATGCTAAACAAATTGTCCAAACGCGACCACCAAAAACCTTACACCCCGTTCGTCGATTGGCCCCGACGAACACGCCAGCCGTCTTAAACAAACGCAATCCGATCACTCTTTTGATCTTTAAAAACGTCCAGCACAAGGACAAAAGCGCGCTACAACAAAAATCCGAAATTTTGGTTTAGCACTTCCAGTTTACTCTGAGAAGATGCTCGACTCGTACCATACAAGTCATATAAGCCGAGAACATATCGCGGACTTTAAACCGGTGCGAGTCAGGAAGAAATCGCAACAGGAAAAACGATAGCCGGCTAGTCACCGCACAAACCTTAACCGAAAGTAAACCTAGGTCTTGCCCTAAACCCAACGCTCTGGTCTCAAACATCTCAAGGCATGATATCTAAAAGATACGAGATCATAAACCATGCCTCTCCGTTCGTATCTCAATGTTCTCAAAAATCGTAAAGACAGATAAATTTTTACGAAAATCACGAACGAACCAACAGATTGAACGTCTAATTAGAACTACATACGAGACGACAACTCGTATTTACTTCAACCTTACTCAGGAAAAACTTGAAACAAAACATTTATCATATAAATAAACCGCGTAAAAGCGGCAAGGGATTCAAAGCCACCAACGGCCAGTCCCGGAAATACAAATACGGCCATCTTGGCCTAAACGAAATCCAAATTCAAAGGGCCACATTCGGCCGAAAACAAGGATAACTGATCCACCCCTCATACTCCAAAGTCGAAGTCCCCGGACAACGAAGCACCAAACGCATCCGCAGGACGATCCACTTCCTCGCCACCATCGTGAAAATCAATCGGGACCTCCGCGGTATCAGGAGAAACCGGGATGGAATCCCAGAACCCTTGAATCCTCTCGTCGATCGGAGGGATAAGCGCCTCAGCGTGGGCACGGTCACTCATCCCACTCTTCATCAAGCTCATCTCCTCTTCGAACACATAGTCGTCGGCTTGCGTCCGCCAAAGACCTCCGACCGAACCACGGCACTCGCGAAAGTCGCCCACCGAGGTAAAGGCATTCTTAAGGTTCCCGTATTCAACCTGGAACTGAGATGCGCGAGTCTTCATCACCTCAACGATTTCTCTTTTGCCTTTCCTCTCCGCTCTACGAACAGCCCGCGCATGATCGCGAGTAAGCTGTGCCTCTCGCTCCAGCATCTCGCCTTGCACGCGAGCAAGATCCCGCTCCGCTTTCTCCGCTTTAAAACGGTAGACCATGGCTTCTCTATGACCCGCCTCGATGGCCGAGCCCAGCAAGCTCAGGCCCTGCAAATCGATGGGCGTGTTACAAATCCATACATAGGATAATAAAAAAAAAAAACTAACCCCATTGATGATGCGAGATCCTTCCGCAACGACTCTCGGCCTCGCCGATTCTTTCGTAGGAGGAGGAGCATCGAAACCCGATGGCAGCCCAGCAAAGAAATCATCGAAATCCGGAATAGGAGCCTCGCTCGAACCGCTCCCGTCGCCGTAAGCAAGGTTCGGATCCCATCCTGGAAGCATAGAGTCGTCCATCGAAAACTCTATGTCGCCGAGATCGACATCTTTTCCCTTCCAAGAGCTCGACTCCGGCACAGCTGTCGGAGCTTCGACGGGATTCTGGTCGTCGGGTTCGGAGTCGCTTCCCGTGTCCGCATCCAGAGCGGGACCGGGTTGCACGAATCTCAGTGCCTTCCGAACCCTCTTCGGCGTAAAAGAAGTCCAGAAGAAGGGACCATTCCTGAGAAGATCCCTCACCGAAATGATATCTTCGGGGAACGGAGCAAGAGGATTGATGAAAGGACGATTGTTCGGCAACCTTCGGAACAGTGGAATGCAACTCTCTTCGACGGACGCAGCGTCCAAACGAACAAAGAAAAAGAACTTCTTCCACGAGTTGAAGTTTGAAATGAACTTCTTAACCACCGACATAAATTTCCGAGGGACAAACCTATGCTTATCCGAATCCGTGACAAGTTGAAGCCTCAAAAGCGCTTCATAATGATCGACGGAGAGGGAAAGGCCATGCTCATAGCTTAGGACCAAGATCCCAATAAGGTGTTGAATGGCAAGGGGTGTCAACTGACTTATCGCAACTTCGAAACGGTCCAACACTCGGACGAGAATTTCGGGTATGGGGAACCAGAGGCGACAACGCACTATGAACGCCTCATAACAAGTAAAGTAACCCTCCGGGGGGTTGTTAGCACATTCCCCGCGGCAGGGAACCCGAAACCCCACGGCATCCGAGATGTGGTAGAACGACCGCATCGTCGCGAGAAACTCGTCGGTAGTCCTGCTTGCATCCTCTTCCTCGACTCCACGATGGACCAGGATCGGGAATGGCTTCTCCTTGGGAGGGGTCAACGAGCCATAATGAGCAACCCACCATGCCTCGTTCTCGGCAGGATGCACCGAGTGAGGCACGAACTCCATCTTCGGAACGATGAGCTCTTCGTAGGGGCTCGCGGACGAAGACCCTTTTTTCGCAATCTTTTTCTTGCTCGACATCTTTGCACTTCTCTTGAGAGAATAAAGGAAAAGGGTGGAAAGAAAGATAGAAAGTTTTTTAGAGATCTTAGAGAAAAACAAGAAAGTGAAAAAATTATGGAACAAGTTACCTCTCTTCTTATAAGACATGAGGATTTACTATTCAAGCTCGGACTTTCGGATATTAATTCCACCCATCACGCCTAACTTGCCAAACATGCCTAACCGCACGCTAGGATCCTACGATGCATGATCCTAACGGGCTGGGGGGCTAACTGTTGGGGTCAAAAACGGTCACGACGGAATTACCACCCGAAAATCCTCGGAGATCGTATTTCCGAAAGAGTTAGTACAAGAAGGGATGTAATTTCCGTAAAAATAACCTATACGAGGTTTTACGAAGAAGTATTCTTTGAGATTCAAACCAAACCCGAGCCAAGTTCGGTCGCAACGTAGCAACCAAGCTCAGCCATGCTCGGTCGCTACACAGCGACCGAGCAATCGTCCTGCTCGGTCGCTACGTAGCGACCGAGCTCGAGCCAAAGCTCGGTCGCTACGTAGCGACCGAGCGATCGTCCCGCTCGGTCGCTACGTAGCGACCGAGCTCGAGCCAAGCTCGGTCGCTACGTAGCGACCGAGCGATCGTCCCGCTCGGTCGCTATGTAGCGACCGAGCTCGAGCCAAGCTCGGTCGCTACGTAGCGACCGAGCGATCGTCCCGCTCGGTCGCTACGTAGCGACCGAGCTCGAGCCAAGCTCGGTCGCTACGTAGCGACCGAGCGATCGTCCCGCTCGGTCGCTACGTAGCGACCGAGCTCGAGCCAAGCTCGGTCGCTACGTAGTACGCGACCGAGCGATCGTCCCGCTCGGTCGCTACGTAGCGACCGAGCACGAGCCAAAGCTCGGTCGCTACGTAGCGACCGAGCGATCGTCCCGCTCGGTCGCTACGTAGCGACCGAGCTCGAGCCAAGCTCGGTCGCTACGTAGCGACCGGGCTCGAGCCAAAGATCGGTCGCGGTGTAGCGATTGAACCTTTCCGAACAACGATACGACACCAGTCCTTGCATTCTCGTCAAACCTTCGAATGCTATCTCCCGAAGACCGTGGCAAGCTCAGTCCATGTTTCCCGCTATTCTAAATCCATCGATCAAAACTTCGATTAGAAACCGCGGAAAACTCGTAGTAAACGTGTCGAGTCGGAAGACGGCCCAAAGGGACCTAAAACACGACTCGAGGCCCATCCTACGATTTTTCCTAATCAAAAGCCCGTGAACCACAGCATGGTTCACGCTTGGCCCACGAGGAAGGATAAATGTCAAGTTTCCGCGGATAAATACGGAAGTTTTGAAGATAATTGTGAAGATCGGGAAAAATGGAATATCTCCATTTTTTGCTATGACGGCTTAAGGGCAGAAGAGTAAAAACGTAAACCGACCTTGGAGCTAGTATATAAGGAGTCCTAGGCGAGGAGCAGAGGGGGGAACTTTTTCAGAGCAAACTTAGCACTTAGAGCGATTTAGGCAACTTTCCGTTTTTGTTATTTCGAGCTGCGACTCAAATAGGTTTAGCCGTCTTAGGGTTGCTAGAACTAGGAATCTCGCCGACAGCTCTCGAGCCCAGGCTTATACCTTGTTGTAACGCTCATACGCAGATTCGGAATAAGATCTACTTTGCTCTCTTTTCGATTTCTTATCTTTATCGTTGTTATTCTCGTGTTCTGATTGCTTGACGTGTGGTAATTAACAGATATCCGGGTCCTCTGGGAAACTAGGGTTTTCTTAGTTTCCTTATTTAAACGGAAATCGACAGTGCGAATTTCGGTTCCCACACTTGGTGTATCTCAAAATGATTACCTTCAAAGGACGAGTCCGGATATCCGGAAGACGGAAGTTAGATCCGAGATACTTGGGGCCGTTCAAGATCATTGAAAGAGTGGGGATGGTAGCCTACAAGTTGGACTTGCCGGCTAAGATGGACACATTCCATAATGTGTTCCACGTCTCCCAACTTCGGAAATGTTTGACGGACCAAGACATCGCTCTTCCTGCCATTCCAGACGATCTTGGTAAGAACCTAACCTTGGAAACGAGGCCAGTTCGAATCATAGATAGGATGGAAAAAGCAACAAGGAAGAAGACAGTCCAGATGGTCAAGATCGTCTGGGACTGTAATGGTCAAGATATAATCACTTGGGAAACCGAAGCTAGAATGAAAGCAGAGTACCCAGAGTGGTTGGATCAGTTTGTTTCCGAGGAAGCATTCGATTCGGATTGGAAGAAGAATCCATCCCAAGGGGGGGGGGAGACTTGTCACGCCCCCAATCCTGAGTAGGATTGTTGGGACGGCCATGGTTCGAGGAAACGTGCAAGCCATGTCTTAGGACATCAAGGCAAGCGTTCCATGGTCGAGAAAGAAGGTTAAGGACATAAGGAAACTTAGACTTAACCTTATACAAGCTAAGAGACAGCTAGGACGAGTAAGACGGTAGCTGGACGAAGTGGACGAGTAGCTCGGCCAGCTCAATGAAGCTAGGTTCAGTTCACTCCAGCTCAGTCCCTACTAAGTCAGCTCCACTAGCTGGACTACTAGCTCACTCAGCTGAGGCAGCTGAGAGTCAGCTCATCTCAGCTAGACGGACTGTCCGGGCTTTAGGCCGATGGTCCGGGTCCGGATCAGTGGCGGGCTGTGAGGTCCGGCCATGAGGCCATGGGCTGTTGGGTCTTAGGACAAGGCCATGGGCTAAGTCCAGGAGACTTGGGGCGTGGGTTGGGCTTGTGGCCGACCCCAAACCCAATCAGAAAGGGCGAAGGGATGCAAGTGGCCGAAAGGGGACAACCCTTGGCCGATGGTGCCCATTCGCTAGCAAGTCATGCCTGTTCGTGGGGCAAGACTTACCCCCTCGTTTTCTATAAATATGGGGGCTCTCTGGTCGAATTCATTATCCAATTCCAGAGTAAAATACTCAGAGAAAAACGTAGAGAGAAAGAAAGAGAGAAAGAGAGAGTTCCGGCCAAGAGAAAGGCCGATTGTGGTGGTGTTGTGTTCCGGCTACTCTGGTCGTTTGAGAACTAACTCCGGTCAAGAATGGGAGATCAAGACAAGGAGAAGAGCATGGAGAACCCAGACGTGATTGACAAGGTATGTGATGGGCCGTGGCTCCATCAGACCGAACGGACGGTCCATGCGACCGTACCGCGGCTCTGCTCGGTTCCTAAGTCCCATCCGGCTCTCCTTATCTGTTTCAATTCGTTTCTCTTCTCTTCTCCCTGGTTAAACTCGAAAGGTTGTGTTGGTTGAGTCTAAGGGACACGTCCCTAGGCTTTGGCCGAACATAACCAAACTGCTAGCCTAGACACGGGTCGGTTAGTCGGATGATCCGATCGCACCAAGACTGGGCGGTTAGGACGAACGGTTGGAGATGACCCAAAGGGCACGAGTTGTCAAGAGTAATGAGTGTCCAAGAGGCACGAATGGCCAAAGGGTGCATGTTCCAAACGGTGTCTTTCGGGACGGGTTAGGACCGATCCTTATGGATCAGCCTATGGCTTGTCTAGTCAAGACAAGGTCACGGTTTGTCTAAGCCAAGGTAGAGTCGCAAGGTCTGACCGGTTGCTAAGCCTTCCGGATTAGGCTTGAGGCTTACTCGGCCGATTGGATCCAGGCCAAAGGCCGGATCAGGTAAGGGAGTCCGTTGGGCCATTGAGCCGGACTCCATTGGCCGGTCACACCTAGATTCTATCCGGTTAGACGGATTGGTCTTTGGGGACGATCCGGATCTGTTCGTGTGTTCTGTTTATCTATTCTGGACTATCTATCTGATTCTAAGTCAAGGGGTGGTTGGTTGAATGACTTAGGATACGGTAGGTAGGTTCATACGTTTTATGATTATGTTGACTGAGGTTTATCTAAGTTCTAGGAACCAAGCCAAGCATTGTAGAATCAATCCGTTCTATTCTCGGTTATGGTTAATGCTTATCTGGTTGTGGTTTCAGGAACTAAGGATGGTTCTGGTCAAGCCAAGGAGCCGTGAAGGCTCGGTCGGTGAGAGGCTGTGTAACGTGTGGTTAGATGATACTAGGGATGAACTAGTGATTCTCTATGAGACTGTTAAGAAGTTGTGTATTGAATCTCATGTTTCTAAGTAATACAAAGTTTATACATTGTTATTCTGCTGTGCAATCTGTTCCTTTGTTTATGAACCTCATATTCGAATATGACTTAGTAAATAAAAGACTTAAAATGGATCAAGCAAGCAAAGAAATTAATAAGTAAGCATTTGTATCCAGTTGGGTCAAGAGACCAGGAATGAGTCTTACAGACACCCACGGACGTCCTGTGTGTACTGAACAGACAACCCACGTGGGCTAAAATCACCCGAACAGTCCACGGGAAGGGTCAGTGTGCTGAGTCCAAGGACCAACGTGCTGATATGTGTACTGATAGACAGCCACGAACGTTTTGTGTGTGGTGACGGACACACACGGACAGCCACGGACAGGCACGAACGTCCTGCGTGTACTGGCGGACAGCCACGAACGTCCTGTGTGCGCTTGCGGACACCCACGGACGTCCTGTGTGTACTGAACAGATAGCCCACGTGGGCCAAAATAACCCAAACAGTCCACGGGAAGGGCCAGCTTGCTGAGTCCAAGGACCAACGTGCTGATATGTGTACTGATGGACAGCCACGGATGTCCTGTGTGTGCTTACGGACACACACGGAGAGCCACAGACGTCCAATGTGTGCTGACGGACACACACGGACGTCCTGTATATGCTGATGGACACCAACAGACGTCCTGTGTGTACTGACGGACACACATGGACACACACGGACACACAACAACAGCCACAGATGTCCTGTGTGTGCTGACGGACAGCCACGAACGTCCTCTGTGTGCTGGTGGAAACCCACGGACATCCTGTGTGTACTGAACAGACAGCCCACGTGGGCCAAAATCACCCAAATAGTCCACAAGAAGGGCCAGCATGCTGAGTCCAAGGACCAACGTGCTGATATGTGTACTGATGGACAGCCACGGACGTCCTGGGTGTTCTGACAGACACAGACGGACACACACGGACACACATGGACAGCCACAGACATCCTGTGTGTGCTGGCGGATACCCACAGACGTCCTGTGTGTATTGAACAGACAGCCCACGTGGGCTTAAATCACCGTGCTGAGTCCAAGGACCAACATGCTGATATGTGTACTGATGGACAGCCACGAACGTCCTGTGTGTGCTGACGGACACACACGGACGTCCTGTGTGTGCTGATGGACACCCACGAACGTACTGTGTGTACTGAACAGACAGCCCAGGTGGGCCAAAATCACCCGAACAGTCCACGGGAAGGGACAGCGTGCTGAGTCCAAGGACCAGCGTTCTGATATGTGTACTGATGGGCAGCCACGGACGTCCTGTGTGTGCTGACGGACACACACGGACAGCCACATACGTCATGTGTGTGCTGATGGACAGCCAAGGACAGCCACGAACGTCCTGTGTGTGCTGGCGGACACCCACGGACGTCCTGTGTGTACTGAACAGACAGTCCACCTGGGCCAAAATCACCCAAACAGTCCACGGGAAGGGCCAGCGTGCTGAGTCCAAGGACCAACGTGCTGATATGTGTACTGATGGACAGCCACATACGTCATGTGTGTGCTGACAAACACAGACGGACACACACTGACAGCCACAGACGTCCTGTGTGTGCTTGCGGACACACATAGACGTCATGTGTGTACTGAACAGACAGCCCCACGTGGGCCAAAATCACCCACGGACAGCCAAAATCACCCGAGAAGCCAAAAATTCAAAAATTAATATTTTTGAAGAAATTTTTCTGAAAGGAAACATCAAAAATATGTCAACAAAGAGTTTAGGATGTCAAGTGTTGATCAAAAGTTGTTGTAGACATCCGTTTAGACCACGAAACCCCGAAATTTGTAGCATGCAAAAGACATGGTTAGAAGCAAAAGAAAATCATGAACATTTACCAGAAAATAGCTTCAACCATTCTTATGAAGCATGCAAAAAATCAGATTCAAAATCGAAGTATTTTGTTTTTCACATTAAAAATACTCTCGGAACACAACCAATGTCTACTGGTGACATACTGAAAAAAAGTGTTTTGTCTGTATAAGGGGTAGGCACTCCTACCCTCAGTACCCGAAGGGGTATGTAGTGTTGGACTGCTCGGTCCAACACTATCGATGGCTGGGTTGAGGTTGATGGCCGGATTGTCTCCGGTGAATTTTCTGGTAACTTTTCTGGCGAATTTTCAGGCGGACCGTTTTGCCCCTAACTTCAAATTTTCGCTCTTGTGTGGTCTTGGCCTGGTTCCATCCGTCTTCCAGTTGCTCTTTGGATTACATCTCAAGAGTGGTTAGAAAGATTGATGTTAATGAGGCAAATGAACATTCGGCGTATGAGTGGTGATTGGATAGCTAGTGTTCGTAGGCTCTGTGCTCGCACACCTAACTACAGACCAACTATCCTCCTCAGTTTCTTCACTATCATAGTTTTATGCTTGCTTAAAATGTTGTTTGCGCCATCTCCTTCAGTGGGGAAGTCGTGAACACATAAGCCGACACTTGTGATCCTTGCGTCTTTGCATAATTTATGCATTGTTCGCAAAGGTGAATAAGCTGTTTGCTGAGATCTCGGTTGCGGAAATATTATGGCGGTGACTCGAAGAAATTCTTTCCCTCTAAGCACGTTTATCTCCGGACAAAAGATCACAGTCAAGTCTGCGTCTGTTCCCACTTTTCATGTGTTTGCGGGAATATGACGTGGTCTTGCCCTGATTTATGAATGCTACCTGGTTGATCCTGCCTGTAGTCATATGCTTGTCTCAAAGATTAAGCCATGCATATGTAAGTATGAACGAATTCAGACTGTGAAACTGCATTGCTCATTAAATCAGTTATAGTTTGTTTGATGGTAACTACTACTCGGATAACCGTAGTAATTCTAGAGCTAATACGTGCAACAAACCCCGACTTCTGGAAGGGATGCATTTATTAGATAAAAGGTCGACGCGAGCTTTGCCCATTGCTCTGATAATTCATGATAACTCGACGGATCGCATGGCCTTAGTGATGATGTTGTTGTTAGTGTTGTAGAGTTAGAGTGTGATGCCATATAGCTTGTGTGTAACCCACCAAGGAGTTAGTGTTTCCTCAACCGCGTACCCAGTAGGTTTAAGGAAACCCCTTATTCGCTGGGTCGAGAACACTCAGAGAGACGGGGTCATGGCCTATGGTTGAGTGGTTGCACGACGGGGTAGTGACCGGCAGTGACCCGAACGTACTGTGGGCTGTCTTGTGGTGACCCGAACGTACTGTGGGCCATAACCGTCGTGCCAAAACCGGCAGTGGCCCAAACGTATTGGGGCTGTCGTGCGGTGACCCGAATGTACTGTGGGCCACGTTCGATTGAAAGTTCCTTCTTCTGGCCTTTGTGGTAGGGAGATAGGATATTCCCGAGGATAGAGGAGGAACACTAAGTCACAAAGGGCCCTAGTTATAGTGTAGTTACTGTAGAGGGTTGTTGAACCCTAGATTGAGTTGAGTTTGAGGTTAAGTGGTTAGCTAGTTATTAGCGGTTATAATTTCATATTGTTAGTTATATAGTTATTATTATCTGCTGCGTATTTCTGATATTGGTTATCTATTGAATTGGATTGATTGTTGTTAGGTGAACCTCTCGCTTTAGATTTTTTGGGGTGGGATAGCTAGGGGTTGTATTTGTTAGTTCGGGATCATAATTCACTGAGTAACATTAGGTTACTCATCCAACTCCGTTGTCCTTTTTGCAGGTAGCTTAGGTAAGGATGATCGGATAACAGGGTGTTGTACGTTAGGACCGCCGATGTAGATTTTCATGCCTTTTGTAAACTGTATTGTGGATTTGTGTTTAGTTGACTCGTTTTGGCATTTGGCCGGGACCGGTCTCGAATTATATCAATGTATGGATATTTCTCGAATCAATAAAGTAATTGTTTTATATGCGCTTCATGAGTGTAAGACCCGTTCCTGGTCTCTCGACCCAACTGGATACGAATGCTTACTTATTAATTTCTTTGCTTGTCTGATTCATTCTAAGTCTTTTCTTTACTCAGTCATATTCGAATATGAGGTTCATAAACAAAGGGATAGATTGCACAGCGGAATAATAATGTATAAACTTTGTATTACTTAGAAACATGAGATTCAATACACAACTTCTTAACAGTCTCATAGACAATCACTAGTTCATCCCTAGCATCATCTAACCACAAGTTACACAGCCTCTAACTGACCGAGCCTTCACGGCTCCTTGGCTTGACCAGAACCATCCTTAGTTCCTGAAACCACAACCAGATAAGCATTAGTCATAACCGAGAATAGAACGGATTGATTCTACAATGCTTGGCTTGGTTCCTAGAACTTAGATAAACCTCAGTCAACATAATCATAAAACGTATGAACCTACCTACCCTATCCTAAGTCATTCAACCAACCACCCCTTGACTTAGAATCAGATAGATAGTCCAGAATAGATAAACAGAACAAACGAACAGATCCGGATCGTCCCCAAAGACCAATCCGTCTAACCGGACAGAATCTAGGTGCGACCGGCCAATGGAGTCCGGCTCAATGGCCAAATGGACTCCCTTACCTGATCCGGCCTTAGGCCTGGATCCAATCGGCTGAGTAAGCCTCAAGCCTAATCCGGAAGGCTTAGCAACCGGTCAGACCTTGCGACTCTACCTTGGCTTAGACAAACAGTGACCTTGTCTTAACTAGACAAGCCATAAGCTGATCCATAAGGATCGGTCCTAACCTGTCCCGAAAGACACCGTTTGGAACATGTATGCTTTGGCCATTCTGTGCCTCTTGGACACTCATGACTCTTGACAACTCGTGCCCTTTGGGTCATTCCCAACCGTTCGTCCTAACCGCCCAGTCTTGGTGCGATCGGATCATCCCACTAACTGACCCGTGTCTAGGCTAGAGGTTTGATTATGTCCAGCTAAAGTCTAGGGACGTGTCCCTTGGACTCAACCAACACAAACTTTCGTGTTTAACCAGAGAGAAGAGAAGAGAAACGAATTGAAACAGATAAGGAGAGCCGGATGGGACTTAGGAACCGAGCAGAGCTGCGGTGCGGTCGCATGGACCGTCTGTTCGGTCTGATGGAGCCACGGCCCATCACATACCTTGTGAACCACATCTGGGTTCGCCATGCTCTTCTGCTTGTCTTGATCTCCCATTCTTGACCGGAGTTAATTCTTAAACGATCAGAGTCGCCGGAACACAACACCACCACAATCGGCCTTTCTCTTGGCCGGAACTCTCTCTTTCTCTCTTTCTTTCTCTGAGTATTTTACTCTGGAATTGGATAATGAAATCGACCAGAGAGCCCCCATATTTATAGAAAACGAGGGGGTAAGTCTTGCCCCACGAACAGGCATGACTTGCTAGCGAATGGGCACCATCGGCCAAGGGTTGTCCCCTTTTGGCCACTTGCATCCCTTCGCCCTTTCTTATTGGGTTTGGGGTCGGTCACAAGCCCAACCCACGCCCCAAGCCTCCTGGACTTAGCCCACGGCCTTGTCCAAAGACCCAACAGCCCATGGCCTCATGGCCGGACCTCACAGCCCGCCACTGATCCGGACCCGGACCATCGGCCTAAAGCCCGGACAGACCGTCTAGCTGAGATGAGCTGACTCTCAGCTACCTCAGATGACTGAGCTAGTAGTCCAGCTAGTGGAGCTGACTTAGTAGGGACTGAGCTGGAGTGAACTGAACCTAGCTTCATTGAGCTGGCCGAGCTACTCGTTCACTTCGTCCAGTTACCGTCTTACTCGTCCTAGCTGTCTCTTAGCTTGTATAAGGTTAAGTCTAAGTTTCCTTATGTCCTTAACCTTCTTTATCGACCATGGAACGCTTGCCTTGATGTCCTAAGACAGGCTTGCACGTTTCCTCGAACCATGGCCGTCCCAACAATCCTATTCAGGATTGGGGGCGTGACAAGTCTCCCCCCCTTGGGATGGATTCGTCCTTGAATCCGAATCAAATGCTTCCTCGGAAACAAACTGATCCAACCACTCTGGGTACTCTGCTTTCATTCTAGCTTCGGTTTCCCAAGTGATTATATCCTGACCATTACAGTCCCAGACAACCTTGACCATCTGGACCGTCTTCTTCCTTGTTGCTTTTTCCATCCTATCTATTATTCGAACTGGCCTCGTTTCCAAGGTTAGGTTCTTACCAAGATCGTCTGGAATGGCAGGAAGAGCGATGTCTTGGTCCGTCAAACATTTCCGATGTTGGGAGACGTGGAACACATTATGAAATGCGTCCATCTTGGCCGGCAAGTCCAACTTGTAGGCCACCATCCCAACTCTTTCAATGACCTTGAACGGCCCCAAGTATCTCGGATCTAACTTCCGTCTTCCGGAAATCCGGACTCATCCTTTGAAGGTAATCATTTTTAGATACACCAAGTCACCTACTTGAAACTCGAGATCTTTCCTTCTTCGATCTGCATAGTTCTTTTGGCAGTCTTGTGCCTGTCTCATCTTGTCCCTCAAGAACTTGATCCTTTCGGTTGTCTCTTCTACAATCTTCGGACCAATCATGCTGCGTTCCCCAACTTGGGTCCAGCATAAGGGTGTCCTGCATTGACGCCCATACAGAGCTTCGTATGGCGACATTCCAATACTACTATGGAAGCTATTGTTGTAAGCAAATTCTACCAGAGGTAGATGTTTCTCCCAGGAATCACCCCAGTCTAGAACACATGCTCGCAACATATCTTCCAATGTCTGGATCGTTCGTTCAGACTGTCCATCCGTCTGTGGGTGATATGCTGTACTCATGTTCACTCTTGTTCCTAAAGCCTTTTGGAAAGCCCTCCAGAAGTAAGATGTGAACCTTGAATCCCTATCTGAAACTATGCTTGCCGGCACACCATGTAGTCGGACGATCTCATCAATGTACTTACGTACAATCTGATCTACCCCATCCGACTTTTTGATAGCCAGGAAGTGTGCTGATTTGGTCAGGCGATCAAGCACAACCCAAACCGCATCTTTCTTACTCCTCGTGGTAGGGAACCCAGTCACAAAGTCCATTGTGATGTGATCCCATTTCCATTCCGGAATAGGCAAGCTTTGCAATAACCCACTAGGCACTTGATGTTCTGCTTTGATGAGTTGGCAAGTGGAACACTTGGCCACCCACTCCGCGACATCTGCCTTCATACGGATCCAATGATAGAACTTCTTAAGGTTCTGGTACATCTTGGTCGCACCAGGATGAACCGAGAATCTGGACTTATGAGCCTCCCTCATAATCTCTTCCTTTAGACTTCTATCATTAGGAACACTGATCCGACCGTTTACTAGGATGGTACCATCCTTTGCAGGTTGGTACTCCGTCCTATCATACTGAGCAACCTTGTTCAGGTTCTCGTCCTGACCTTGAGCCAACCGAATTCGGGTAAGCAGGTCGGCCTGATTGACCGCCTCTAATCCGACTGGTTCAGACTCTTTGGTTGATGCGTTCAACCGTAGGGCACGAACCATACCGTCCAGGTCATCTGCTTCTCGTTCGGCTGATACGTCGGCCCTTCTCCGGCTCAAGGCATCTGCGACCAGATTAGCCTTTCTCGGATGATAGGTGATATCCAGATCGTAATCAGCTACAAACTCCATCCACCTTCTCTGCCTTAAGTTTAACTCAGGCTGGGTGAATATATACTTAAGACTCTTATGGTCCGTAAGTATCTGAACCTTGGCACCATACAAGTATGATCGCCAAATATTTAAGGCGAACACTACCGCAGCCATTTCAAGGTCATGGGTGGGGTAGTTTCCCTCATGTTTTCTCAACTGCCTTGATGCATAGGCAATGACCTTCCCATGCTGGGTTAATACGCAACCTAGTCCTGTTATGGACGCGTCCGTATAAACCACATAGGGTTGTCGGCCTCTGGAAGAACCAAAATGGGTGCGTTAGTCAGCATTTCCTTAAGCGCGGAAAAAAATTTCCCACACTCCTCAGACCATGTGAACTTAACGTCCTTCCTGGTCAACCGTGTCATAGGCTGAGCCAAGCTTGGGAATCCTTTCACAAACTTTCTATAATAACCTGCCAGCCCTAGGAAGCTTCTGACTTCCGTGGCACTGCGTGGTCGAGGCCAATCCTTGATTGCCTTGATCTTCTCTGGATCCACCGAGACGCCCTCACCGGACACAATGTGGCCGAGAAACCCAATGCTCTTCTGCCAAAAACTGCATTTACTGAGTTTAGCATAGAGCTTGTGTTCCTGTAATCGTTCCAGCACGGCTCTCAGGTGTTTCCGATGAGATTCCTCATCCTTGGAGTAAATAAGGATATCATCAATGAAGATGATCACTGATTCGTCCAGGAAGTCTCAGAACACGCTGTTCATTATTTTCATGAATGCAGCAGGCGCATTGGTCAGACCGAATGGCATAACCACAAACTCGTAGTGGCCGTACCTGGTCCAGAATGTTGTCTTTCTAATATCATTTGGCTCTATAGGGATCTGATGATACCCTGAGGCCAAATCAATCTTAGAAAACCACTTGGCTCCTTTGAGTTGATCCAACAACTCGTCTATTCTGGGCAACGGGTACTTGTTCTTCACAGTAACCCTGTTCAACCCTCGATAGTCAACACACAGACGCATGCTACCATCCTTCTTTTTCACAAAGAGGACTGGTGCACCCCAAGGAGAGCTACTTGGACGTATGAACCCCGTGTCCAGCAATTCTTTCTAATTGCTTCTTTTGCTCGGCCATCTCGGCCGGAGCCATTCGATACGGACTTTTGGACAGCGGAGCTGTCCCTGGTTCTAGTTCAATCATAAATGGATCCGACCTATCAGGGGGGACACCCTGTAGCGAACGGAACACATCTGGGAACTCAGACACCAACGGGTCCTCAGATAGATCTTTCTGATCATCAGACCTGCCGTGCTCCATAGTGGTAATTGTGGTCAAATATGCTTCACAACCCCGTCTAAGGATCCGTTCTGCTCGGATTGCTGACACCACTACTCTATCCAGAGCCGGACTCATATTCAGACTTTGGTACTAGATGGGACTTAGGAACCGAGCAGAGCCGCGGTGCGGTCGCATGGACCGTCCGTTCGGTCTGATAGAGCCACGGCCCACCACATACCTTGTGAACCACGTCTGGGTTCTCCATGCTCTTCTCCTTGTCTTGATCTCCCATTCTTGACCGGAGTTAGTTCTCAAACGATCAGAGTCGCCGGAACACAACACCACCACAATCGGCCTTTCTCTTGGCCGGAACTCTCTCTTTCTCTCTTTCTTTCTCTCTACATTTTTCTCTGAGTATTTTACTCTGGAATTGGATAATGAAATCGACCAGAGAGCCCCCATATTTATAGAAAACGAGGGGGTAAGTCTTGCCCCACGAACAGGCATGACTTGCTAGCGAATGGGAACCATCGGCCAAGGGTTGTCCCCTTTTGGCCATTTGCATCCCTTCGCCCTTTCGGATTGGGTTTGGGGTCGGTCACAAGCCCAACCCACGCCCCAAGCCTCCTGTACTTAGCCCACGGCCTTGTCCAAAGACCCAACAGCCCATGGCCTCATGGCCGGACCTCACAGCCCGCCACTGACCCGGACCCGGACCATCGGCCTAAAGCCCGGACAGTCCGTCTAGCTGAGATGAGCTGACTCTCAGCTGCCTCATCTGAGTGAGCTAGTAGTCCATCTAGTGGAGCTGACTTAGTAGGGACTGAGCTGGAGTGAACTGAACCTAGCTTCATTGAGCTGGCCGAGCTACTCGTTCACTTCGTCCAGTTACCGCCTTACTCATCCTAGCTGTCTCTTAGCTTGTATAAGGTTAAGTCTAAGTTTCCTTATGTCCTTAACCTTCTTTCTCGACCAGAGAACGCTTGCCTTGATGTCCTAAGACTGGCTTGCAAGTTTCCTCGAACCATGGCCGTCCCAACAATCCTATTCAAGATTGGGGGCGTGACAATGAGTACTCTGATATTTGACTAGTCCGGTCTAACACAACGTTAGGTCATAGTACGGGTTGAAAAGCCTTAGGCCTCGATCAACGGAAAACGCTAACTCTAGGTACGGGTTGCAAAGCCTTGTGCCTTGACTCAGCGGGACGAGTTAGTGGATGAACTGTTCTAGGTCGTGGAGTAAATTTTGTTAGTCTGACCGGATCGTCCCTAGCCCGTCACGTAGCGCTTCTGGACCATGGTGTTGGGTTGGACGGTCAGTCTTGTTCTTGCTTGATTGTTGGCTGGCCGGTTGGCTCAATCATCTCCAACCCTAGGTGTTGGACAGTCGATCGGTCATGTTCTTGTTTGATTGTTGGCCGGTTGATCGACCATATGTCTAGGACGGTTCGGGGGTGTTACAGTCGGGGGCATTCGTATTTCATAGTCAGAGGTGAAATTCTTATTCCTTCGGGTCTTTCCCAGTTTGCTTTTCCCAGCCTAAGGATTCAGACATTGTTAGTACAACATATACATCACATAACCGAGACAATTAATCCCTAGACCTAACTATCAGACCTCAGTGTGAGACTGAATCAGCTGGCTGCGTGTGTGTGGACTACATAACCCAAATATCCTAGAATCAACCTGGATCTGATACCAACTTGTAACACCCGAATCTGGCCTCTCGACGAAACTGGACCCGTTTGCTATATAATCAATCCTTTGCTTGTTTGATTCATTTTAAGTCTTTCATTTACTAAGTCATGTTTGGATATGAGGTTCTAAAACAATTGAACAGATAGCACAGAGGAATATAAATGTGTATAAAATGTACTACTTAGAAACATTAGATCCGATACACAACTTCTTAATCATTTCATAGACAATCACTAGTTCATCCCTAGCATCATCTAACCACACGTTACACAGCCTCTCACTGACCGAGCCTTCACGGCTCCTTGGCTTAACGAGAACCATCCATAGTTCCGGAAACCACAACCAGATAAGCATTAATCATAACCGATAATAGAACTGGTCGATTCTACAATGCTTGGCTTGGTTCCTAAAACATAGATAAACCTCGGACAATATACTTATAAAAAGATATGAACCTGCCTACCAAATCTTAAGTCATTCAACCAACCACCCCTTGACTTAGAATTATATAGACAGTCCAGAATAGATAAACAGAACACACGAACAGTCCGGATCGTCCCGAAGACCAATCCGTCCATCCAGATAGAATTTAGGTGCGACCGGCCTAGATGAAGGCCGGCTCAATGGCCCAACGGACTTCTTTTCCTGATCCAGCCTTGGGCCTGGATCCAACGGCCGAGTAAGCCTCACGCCCAAACCGGTTAGGCCAAATGACCGATCGGAGCTTGCGATTCTTACCCTGCCTTAGACCAACTGTGTACTTGTCTCGACGGACAATACATGGTCTGATCCCTAAGGAACGGACACGACCTGTCTCAACAGACACCGTTTGGAACATGCACCCCTTCGGTCCTTGGTACCTCTTCGTCTTCGTACCTCTTGGCGTCTGTAACCCTTTGTTACTTACACCCTTTGGCAACTCACAACCTTTGGAACTCGTGACCTTTGGTAACTCACAACCCTTGGTAACTCGTTACCTTTGGCCACTCGTGCCTCTTGGGACATGACCAACCGTACAGTCTATGGTGCGATTCGAACCGACCGTCTAACAGACCAGCGTCTAGGTTAGCAGTTTGGTTATGACCGGCCCAGTCTAGGGACGTGTCCCTTGGACTGAACCAACACAACCCTTCGTGTATAATCAGAAAGAAGAGAAAGGGCCGGATAGAAACAAGAAGAGGAGAAGCGGTTAGGTCTAACAGACCGACCAGAGCCGCGGTGCAATCTTAAGGACCGTCAGTTCGGTCTGATGGGGCCATAGCCCACCACGTACCTTCTGAACCGTGTCAGGGTTCTCCATGCTCTTCTCCTGCTCTCGGTCTCCCATACTTGATCGGAGGTTGCTTCACAAACGATCAGATAGCTGGAAACCTAACAACCACACAAACGGCCTTGCTTTGGCCGGAAACTCTCTCTCTCTCTCTTTCTTTCTCTCTCTCTACGATTTCTCTGAGTATTTTCTCTATGGATTGGATGAATGAAATCGACAGAGAGGACCCCATATTTATAGAAAACGAGGGGGTAAGTGTTGCCCTACGAACAGGCATGACTGGCCAGTGGATGGGCACAATCGGCCAAGGGTTACACCCTCTCGGCCGCATGCGTCCCTTCGCCAATACCGCATGGGTTTGGGTCGAACAGAGGCCCAAGGCCTTACCCAATCCCCCTGGACTTAGCCCACGGCCTTGTCCCAAGCCCCAATGGTCCATGGCCTCATGGCCGGACCCCCATGGCCCACCACCGGCCCGGACCCGGACCATCGGACCGAAACCTGAACAGTCCGTCCAGCTGAGATGAGCTGACTCCTAGCTGCCTCAGCTGAGTGAGCGAGTAGTTCAGCTAGTGGAGCTGACTTAGTAGTGGCCAAGCTGGAGTTAGCTTAACCTAACTCCGTTGAGCTGGTCGAGCTACTTGTTCCATCCGTCCAGCTACCGTCTTACTCGTCCTAGCTGACTCTCGACTTGTATAAGGTTAAGTCTAAGTTTCCTTACGTCCTTAACCTTCTTATCTGGCCATGGAACGCTTGTCTTGATGTCCTAAGCCTGACTAGTACGTTTCCTCGAACCATGGCCGTCCCAATGATCCTATTCAGAATCCGGGATGTTACAAGTCTCCCCCACTAGCAATGAATTTGTCCTCGAATCCGAGTCATGTGTTTCACCCAACACAAACTGGTCAAACCATTTTTGAAACTTGGCCTCCGTCTCCCAAGTGGTCTCTTCTCGACCATTACAATCCCAAATGACCGTGACCATCTGGATTGTTTTCTTTCTCATTGCTTTTTCCATCCTATCTACGATCCGAACCGGCCTTGTTTCCAAAGTTAGGTTAGTACCTAGATCAGATGGTATTTCTGGTATTAAGACGTCCTGATCCGTCAAGCACTTCCGGAGTTGGGAGACATGGAATACGTCATGGAAGGCTTCCATCTCGGATGGTAAGTCCAACTTATATGCCACACTACCCACTCGTTCTATGACTCTGAACGGACCTTGGTATCTTGGATCTAGTTTCCTTCTACCAGAAATTCGCACTCTACTTTTAAAGGTAATCATTTTGAGATAGACCATATCACCCACTGCAAACTCCAGTTCTTTCCTTCATTTGTCAGCGTAATGTTTTTGTCTGTCCTGTGCGGCCCTCATCTTGTCCCGCACGGACTTGATCTTCTCCGTGGTTTCCTCCACGATTTCGGGGCCTATCATGCTACGCTCCCCCACTTGGGTGCAGCATAACGGTGTCCTGCATGGTCGTCCATACAGAGCTTCGTATGGCGACATGCCTATACTGGAGTGGAAGTTGTTATTGTAGGCGAACTCCACTAACGGCAAATGTCGTTCCCAGGAATCACCCCAATCGAGAACACATGCTCGAAGCATGTTTTCCAGCGTCCGTATAGTTCTTTTCGAATGCCCATCCATTTGGGGATGATAAGCCGTACTCATGTTCACTCTTGTTCCTAAAGCTTTCTGAAAAGCTTGCCAGAAGTGAGAACTGAACCTCGAATCTCTATCCAAAACTATATTTGAGGGTACTCCGTGTAGCCTCACAATCTCGTCAATGTACTTACTCACATTCCGGTCGACTCCATCAGTCTTTTTGATGGCCAGGAAGTGGGCAGACTTGGTCAGTCGATCAACTATTACCCAGAAGCATCATTCCTATTCCTAGTCGTGGGAAATAGGTAGGCTCTAAAGCAGTCCACTCGGAACTTGTTCTTCGGCCTTGACGAGTTGACACGTAGGACACTTGCAACCCATTCGACCACATCAACCTTCATGCGTATCCAATGATAGTATTGTCTAAGATTATGATACATCTTGGTCACTCCAGGATGGATCGAGAATCTAAACTTGTGAGATTCCCTAAGGATCTCGTTCTTTAAACTCCTATCATTGGGTATGCTGATCCGACCATGAACTAAGATCATACCGTCATTGGCGATTTGATACTCAGTCAGGTCGTTCCGAGCAACCATCTTCAGGTTCTCGTCCTGATCTTGGGCCGCTCGGATCTGGGTAAGCAGGTCGGCTCTATTCGCCGCCTCTAAACCCCGTGGTCTGTCCGTTCTGTTCAAAGCATTTAAACGAACGAAGCGTTCCACCTCATCCGGCTCATCCGTTCCGCTTCCGACCATGACGTCTTCTCGCTTCCGGCTCAAGGCGTCGGCCACAAGGTTAGCCTTGTCTGGATAATAAGTGATGTCTAGGTTGTAGTCGGCCACGAACTCCATCCACCTCCTCTGCCTTAAGTTTAACTCAGGCTGGGTGAATATATACTTCAGACTTTTATGGTCCGTAAGTATCTGGACTTTGGCCCCATGTAAATATGATCGCCAAAACTTTAAGGCGAATACTACCGCAGCCATTTCAAGATCATGGGTGGGGTAGTTTCCCTCATGTTTCTTCAGCTGCCTTGACGCGTAGGCAATGACCTTCCCATGTTGAGTCAACACGCAACCGAGTCCAGTGATGGACGCATCCGTGTAGACTTCATAAGGTTGGTGTGCCTTCAAAAGAACCAGGACGGGCGCGCTAGTCAGCATATCCTTAAGTGCGGAGAAACATCTCGTACACTCATCAGACCATGTGAACTTAACGTCCTTCCCAGTCAACCGTGTCATAGGTTGAGCCAAGCTTGCAAATCCCTTCACAAACTTTCTATAGTAACCTGCCAGCCCTAGGAAGCTTCTAACTTCCGTGGCACTGCGTGGTCGGGGCCAATCCTTGATTGCCCTGATCTTCTATGGATCCACTGTGACGCCCTGGTCAGAAACAATATGACCGAGGAACCCATTACTCTTTTGCCAAACACTGCACTTGCAGAGTTTAGCAAAACGTTTGTGCTCTCGTAATTGTTCCAGCACGGCTCTCAAATGTTTCCGATGAGATTCCTCGTCCTTGGAGTAGATCAGGATATCATCAATGAAGATGATCACTGATTCATCCAAGAAGTCCTGGAACACGCTGTTCATCATTTTCATGAATGCAGCAGGTGCATTGGTCAGACCGAACGGCATCACTACGAACTTGTAATGGTCGTACCTGGTCCTGAATGCTGTCTTCCTAATGTCGTTTGGCTCTATAGGAATCTGATGATATCCCGAGGCCAAATCGATTTTAGAAAATCACTTAGCTCCTTTCAGCTGATCCAACAGCTCGTCTATCCTGGGTAACGGGTATTTGTTCTTCCCAGTTACCCTGTTCAACCCTCGATAGTCGATGCACAGACGCATGCTACCATCCTTCTTTTTCACAAAGAGGACTGGTGCACCCCAAGGGGAGCTACTTGTCCGTATGAACCCCTTGTCAAGCAATTCTTCCAACTGCTTCTTTAGCTCGGCCATCTCGGTCGGAGCCATTCGATACGGACTCTTGGACAGCGGATGTAATGACCCTCACGAGCAGATATAATTTTGGTCGAGAAAACTCTTTAAGATCATTTTGAAGATTGATCGATCAGAATTTAAGGACCAGCGTGCTGATATGTGTACTGATGGACATGCACAGACGTCCTGGGTGTGCTCTCGGACACCCCCAAACGTCCTGTGTGTACTGAACAGACAGCCCACGTGGGCCAAAATCGCCCGAACATTCTACGGTAAGGGCCAGCGTGCTGAGTCCAAGGACCAGCGTGCTGATATGTGTACTGATGGACAGCCACGGACGTCCTGTGTGTGCTGACGGACACACACAGACAGCCACGGACGTCCTGTGTGTGATGACGGACAGCCACGGACATCCTGCGTGTGCTGGCGGACACCCACGGACGTCCTGTGTGTACTGAACAGACAGCCCACATTGGCCAAAATCACCCAAACAGTCCACGGGAAGTGCCAGCGTGCTGAGTCCAAGGACCAGTGTGCTGAGTCCAAGGACCAGTGTGCTGATATGTGTACTGATGCACAGCCACGGCCGTCCTGTGTGCGCTGACGGATACACACGGATGTCCTGTGTGTGGTGACGGACACACACGGAAGTCTTGTGTGCGCTGACGGACACACACGGACGTCATGTGTGTGCTGACAGACACACACAGACGTCCTGTGTGTGCTGACAGACAGCCATGGATAGCCACAGACGTCTTGTGTGTGTTGGCGGACACCCACGGACACACACGGACACACACGGACAGCCATGGACGTCATGTGTGTTCTGACGGACAGCCACGGACGTCCTGTGTGTGCTGGCGAACACCCACGGACGTCCTGTGTGTTCAGAACAGACAGCCCAAATGGGCCAAAATCACCCAAACAGTCCACGGGAAGCGCCAGCATGCTGAGTACAAGGACCAACGTGCTGATATGTGTACTGATGGACAGCCACAGACGTTCTGTGTGTGCTGACGGACACAGATGGACACATACGGACACCCACGGACAGTCTATGGTTGTTCAAAACCAGCCAAGGGATGGACCAGCGTGCTTATATGTGTACTGATGGACAGCCACAGATGTCCTGTGTGTGCTGATGGACACACACGGACGTCCTGTGTGTGCTGACCTACACAAACGGACATCCTGTGTGTACTGAACAGAAAGCCCACGTGGGCCAAAATCACCCAAACAGTCCACGGGAAGGGCCAGCGTGCTGAGTCCAAGGACCAGCGTGCTGATACGTGTACTGATGGACAACCACGGACGTCCTGTGGGTGCTGAGGGACACACAAGGAAAAGCACTGACAGCCACGGACGTCCTGTGTGTGCTGATGGACAGCCATGGACAGCCACGAACGTCCTGCGTGTGTTGGCGGACACCCACGGACGTCCTGTGTGTATTGAACAGACAGCCCACGTGGGCCAAAATCACACAAACAGTCCACGGGAAGTGTAATAACCCTCACGAGCCAGTTAATTTTTGGTCGAGAAAAACTCCGCTCGACCAGTTTGGAGTTGGTCGATCAGATTTAAAAAAAAAAAGTCGACCCGGTGAATTAATACCTCGACGGGACTGTCTTGTGGTCGAAAGGCCTCTCATTGATAGTTCTGGTAGAGTGTTAATAATGTTGGTCGAATATTATTTAAGCAAGGCAAGCTTAGTTGAAAGTAAGACGAGCTTCGAAGGATGAGAAATTTTAGTAAAAAATTGTCTGAAATTGTCGTTAAGTTTCTTAACTAAATTTCGACCAGTCTAATACCTTCACCAGCTATTCTGCTTGCTTGCTCATTAATTCAGTCACATGAGCTGCACCTACCTGCTTGCTTGCTTCACTAAAGTCACATGAAAGTCACAAGCTGGTTGCTTGTTTAATAAAAACAAAATAATCTTTCTTCAAAGGAGGGAAAGGACAGCAACTTGCTTTGGTTTAAGTAAACCCTCACCTGAAGCAACTTCTTATGTTATAAAACACCATCTTCTCTCCTCTGGACGTTCATAACCTGCAAGAAAAACCAGAGAAAAATTCAGAGAGAAAGAGAGAAAGAAGAGAGAAAAATTTATCCAGAGAAGAGAATTGAGCATGGACAAACCTTTCTCACCATCCTGTGACTTTATCCAGTGTGTTCTGGTGTGGTTAAGAGCTGAAGGTTTGGTGTCCAAGAGTTTAGAATCACCCATGTTCTTCAGCCTTTGATTTTGATCGGTAAGATGGTTGTGGATCAGTTTATGTGAGAAGTTTTGTTGGTTTGCCTACACTGGAGATAAATTCTGAATAAATCCAACCATGGATTCTTGTGGTGTTGATCAGGTTAATTCGTGGTCAGCTTGAAGAGAGACAACCAGTCAAGTTTAATTAGTTGACTAAAACTGGTAAGCTTCAGCTTCTTGATTCAGCCATGTTTTGATGAGAACCAATTGCTGTATGTTGGTTAACTTGTCAGGATCAGTTGTCTAAGGTCTTGTTCTCTTCAGTCTTGGTTGGTTTATGATTTAATCAGTCTCATAGAACCAGTAGACGAACTGATAAGAATTATGGGAATTAAATTGAACTGATTTTATCTTGTTTAGAACTGAATTGAGCTGAATATGTTTTGATCTGATCTGAGCCGAGCTGTCTATGGTCTGAAATTGTCTTGAACTGATGTCGTCTGAGTATAACCGAGCTAAGCTGTTGGGAACTGATTAGAACCGGAGTTAGCTGAGCATGAACTAAGCTGATATGAACTGAGTTAAATTGTTAAAGCTTGAACCGAGCTGAACATGGTATCAATCTGTCTTGAACCGAACTGATATGAGAGAATTGAACTGAAATGTTATGAACTGAGTTGAGTTTCTTCTTGAACCAGACTAGTGAACCTTATGTTCCAACTGTTATGTTATGGCCAAGGAGAGTATTCGGATAAGCCGGATCCTTGTGATGGTTCTGAACCGAGAGTGATCCAGAAGTGAAGTATGATTAGCTTGAGCTCGAGTCTAGTCTTCTTTAGCCAATCTCATGGATTTAAAGGTGAATCTAGATAGATGATGAATGAATTATGAATGAGTATGCATGATTGCATATTGAATATGGTTGATTAATTAAGAATTAATCATGAATTATTTAAGGGATAATCATTGATTAATTAATGATTAATCATAGATTAATTAAAGAGTAATTATGGTTGATTGATTAAGTATTATCCCTTGATCTATATTTATATATGAAGTATTTATCTAGTCTAAATACTTAAGAATTAATAAGAATAATTCTTTGAGGTTATCCCGAACCTTAGTACTTGTTCTGCGATATGGATCAAGGTCATGAAGACACGATGATGGGGTCGCACCCTGGAGGCCGTGTAACTGCATGCAGCATTGGATGTTCTATCTTGGAATATCTGATGGAGATGATGGTTATATTTATTCCCCGTTAGGCTCGGTTAGCCTTGGTGGTTTTCCGGGTTTAGCATATATATATATATATTAAGAGTGAGTGATTGGCGGGTATCGTGGAGGTGATGTTTAAGATAGATTCACATGGATGGATTGAGAGGCCTTATAATTATATTAATTATGGAATATAATTCCACTGCATTCAAAAGGTGTCGCTTGCTCAGGATACTATTGATATGTGTTTGGGTGTGGGATTAGACTCACTGAGTAAACTAGTTACTCATGACTCATTTGATATGCAGGTAACCAGTAGATGGGAGACCTTTACTCTAGGATGGGAAGGAATGGCATTAGCCAGCGGTAGTTTTATTATCCTTGCAGTCGTTTTGATATACTTTATGTATAAGGTTTGTTGACCAAAAACCTCGAGGTTAATCTATAAGATTTTGTAAGATTCTTTTAAATTAATAAGTATATAGTGTATAAAGAATGTTTTTAAAGTACGGGTTCCAAATGATATTAGTCCTTGTCCGGACGAACCAACTATTGGGTATTACTCTTAAGGTTGTAAAGCCTCGGGTTGTACCTAATAGGATATGTGTACTTAGGCGGTTGGCCTAAGGTACCTGGATTTATTTCGGGAACTTCGGGTTAGTCATTTATGTACACATTGTGGCTTCTTGGTTTGGTTTCAGTTACGAGTGATCGGCTGTGCATGTTCTTGTTTGATTGTTGCACGCCTGATCGAGTCAGCTTATACTGAGACCAGATCGGGGGTGTCACAGGAAGGGCAACCGTACTGAGTCCAAGGACCAGCGTGCTGATATGTGTACTGATGGACAGCCACGGACGTCCTGTGTGCGCTGACGGACACACACGGACGTCCTGTGTGTGCTGACGGACACACACGGAAGTCTTGTGTGCGCTGACGGACACACACGTACGTCATGTGTGTTCTGACGGACACATACGGACGTCCTGTGTGTGCTGATGGACAGCCATGGATAGCCACAGACATCCTGTGTGTGTTGGCGGACACCCACGGACACACAAGGACACACACGGACAGCCATGGACATCCTGTGTGTGCTGAAGGACAGCCACGGACGTCCTGTGTGTGCTGGTGGACACCCACGGACGTCCTGTGTGTTCAGAACAGACAGCCCACGTGGGCCAAAATCACCCAAACTGTCCACGGGAAGGGCCAGCGTGCTGAGTCCAAGGACCAACGTGCTGATATGTGTACTGATGAACAGCCACAGACGTCCTGTGTGTGTTGACGGACACAGACGGACACACACGGACACCCACGGACAGTCTATGGTTGTCCAAAATCAGCCAAGGGAAGGACCAGCGTGCTGATATGTGTACTGATGGACAGCCACATACGTCCTGTGTGTGCTGATGGACACACATGGATGTCCTGTGTGTGCTGACTTACACACACGGACATCCTGTGCGTACTAAACAGAAAGCCCACATGGGCCAAAATCACCCGAACACTCCACGGGAAGGGCCAGCGTGCTGAGTCCAAGGACCAGCGTGCTGATATGTGTACTCATGGACAGCCACAGACGTCCTGTGTGTGCTGAGGGACACACACGGACAGCCAGAGACGTCATGTGTGTGCTGACGGACACACAAGGACGTCCTGGGTGTGCTGTCGGACACCCACAGACGTCCTGTGTGTACTGAACAGACAGCCCACGTGGGCCAAAATCATCCGACCATTCCACGGTAAGGGCCAGCGTGCTGAGTCCGAGGACCAGCGTGCTGAGTCCAAGGACCAGCGTGCTGATATGTGTACTGATGGACAGCCACGGACGTCCTGTGTGTACTGACGGTTACACACGGACACACACAAAGAGCCACAGACGTCCTGTGTGTGCTGACGGACAGCCACAGACAGCCACAGACGTCTTGTGTGTGTGCTGGCGGACACCCACGGACGTCCTGTGTGTACTGAACAGACAGCCCACGTGGGCCAAAATCACCCAAACTGTCCACGGGAAGGACCAGCGTGCTGATATGTGTACTGATGGACAGCCACGGACGTCCTGTGTGCGGTGACGGACACACAGAGACACACACGGACGTCATGTGTGTGCTGACGGACACACACGGACGTCGTGTGTGTGCTGACGGCAGCCATGGACAGCCACAGATGTCCTGTGTGTGTTGGCGGCACCCACAGACACACACGGACACACACAGACAGCCATAGACGTCCTGTGTGTGCTGACGGACAGCCATGGACATCCTGTATGTGCTGGCGGACACCCACAGACGTCCTGTGTGTTCAGTACAGACAACCCACGTGGGCCAAAATCACCCAAACAGTCAACGGGAAGGGCCAGCGTGGTGAGTCCAAGGACCAACGTGCTGATATGTGTACTGATGGACAGCCACAGAAGTCCTGTGTGTGCTGACGGACACAGATGGACACACATGGACACACACGGACACACACGGACAGCCACAGACGTCATGTGTGTGCTGGCGGACACCCACGGACGTCCTGTGTGTACTGAACAGACAGCCCACGTGGGCCAAAATCACCCAACAGTCCACGGGAAGGGTTGGCATGCTGAGTCGAAGGACCAACGTGCTGATATGTGTACTGATGGACAGCCACGGATGTCCTGTGTGTGCTGACGGACAAACACAGACACACACGGACAGCCACGGACATCCTGTGTGTGTTGACAGACACACACGGACGTCCTATGTGTGCTGACGGACACCCACAGACGTCCTGTGTGTACTGAACAGACAGCCCACGTGGGCCAAAATCTCCCGAACTGTCCACGGGAAGGATCAGCGTGCTGATATGTGTACTGATGGACAGCCACGGACGTGTTGTGTGTGCCGACGGACACACACGGACAGCCACAGATGTCCTGTGTGTGCTGACGGACAGCCACAAACAGCTACAGACGTCCTGTGTGTGCTGGTGGACACCCACGGACGTCTGTGTGTACTGAACCGACAGCCCACGTGGGCCAAAATCACCCAAACAGTCCATGGGAAGGGCCAGCGTGCTGAGTCCTAGGACCAGCGTGCTGATATGTGTAATGATGGACAGCCACAGACGTTCTGTGTGTGCTGATGGACACACACGGACAGCCACGGACGTCCTGTATGTTCTGACGGACACACACGGACATCCTGTGTGTACTGAACAGACAGCCCACGTGGGCCAAAATCACCCACGGACAACCAAAATCACCCGAGAAGCCAAAAATTAAAAAATTAATATTTTTGAAGAAAGTTTTCTGAAAGGAAACATCAAAAATATGTCAACAAAGAGTTTAGGATGTCAAGTGTTGATCAAAAGTTGCTGTAGATATTCGTTTAGACCACGAAACTCCGAACTTTGTAGCATGCTAAAGACATGGTTAGAAGCAAAAGAAAATCATGAAAATTTACCAGAAAATAGCTTTAACCATTCTTATTAAGCATGCAAAAAATTAGATTCAAATTCGAAGTATTTGGATCGAACGCATAGCTTCCGGATATCACTAAACCCCGACACGAAAAGTGTCAAGGAAAATGCAACTAAACAGCCTGCTTTCGCCAACCCGGAGATGTTGTTTGTTTGGAAGCAGTGCTGCAATGTAAAGTATAAAATGACTCTCGGCAATGGATATCTCGGCTCTCGAATCGATGAAGAACGTAGCAAAATGCCATACTTGGTGTGAATTGCAGAATCCCGTCAACCATCGAGTCTTTGAACGTAAGTTGCGCCCCAAGCCTTCTGGCCGAAGGCACGTCTGCTTGGGTGTCACAAATCGTCGTCCCCCCATCCTCTCGAGGATATGGGATGGAAGCTGATCTCATGTGTGTTACCGCACGTGGTTGGCCAAAATCCGAGCTAAGGACGCCAGGAGCATCTTGACATGCGGTGGTGAATTCAATTCTCGTCATATAGTCAGACGTTACGGTCCAAAACCTCTTGATGACCCAAAGTCCTCAACGCGACCCCAGGTCAGGCGGGATCACCCGCTGAGTTTAAGCATATCAATAAGCGGAGGAAAAGAAACTAACAGGGATTCCCTTAGTAACGGAGAGCGAACCGGGAAGGGCCCAGCTTGAAAATGGACGTCTTTGATGTTTGAATTGTAGTCTGGAGAAGCGTCCTCAGTGATGGACCGGGCCCAAGTTCCCTGGAAAGGGGTGCCAGAGAGGGTGAGAGCCCTGTCGTGCCTGGACCCTGTCGCACCACGAGGCGCTGTCTACGAGTCGGGTTGTTTGGGAATGCAGCCCAAATCGGGCGGTAAATTTTGTCCAAGGCTAAATATGGGCGAGAGACAGATTGCGAACAAGTACCGCGAGGTAAAGAAGAAAAGGACTTTGAAAAGAGAGTCAAAGAGTGCTTGAAATTGTTGGGAGGCTGGCGATTCGTCCTGGTCGGATGCGGAACAGAGCAATCCTGTACGCCGATCGATCCGGGCCGTGGACCGACACGGATTAAGGTGGTGACCTAAGACTGGGCTTTTGTTACGCCCGCGGAGACGTTGCTGCCTTTATCGTGGTCTGCAGCACGCGCCTCACGGCGTGCCTTGGCATCTGCGTCCTCAGGGCGTTGGCCTGCGGGCTCCCCATTCAACCCATCTTGAAACACGGACCAAGGAGTCTGACATATGTGCGAGTCAACGGGTGTGTAAACCTTTAAGGCGCAAGGAAGCTGATTGGCTGGATCCCTCACGGGTGCACAGCCGTACGACCTTGATCTTCTGAGAAGGGTTCGAGTGTGAGCATGCCTGTCGCGACCCGAAAGATGGGGAACTATGCCTGAGCGGGGCAAAGCCCGAGGAAACTCTGGTGGAGGGCCTCAGCAATTCTGACGTGCAAATAGTTCGTCTGACTTGGATATAGGGGCGAAAGACTAATCAAGCCATCTAGTAGCTGGTTCCCTCCGAAGTTTCCCTCAGGATAGCTGGAGCTCGGAAACGAGTTCTATCGAGTAAAGCCAATGATTAGAGGCATCGGGGATGCAATGTCCTCGACCTATTCTCAAACTTTAAATAGGTAGGACGGGGTGCCTGCTTTGTTGGGCCATCCCACGGAATCGAGAGCTCCATGTGGGCCATTTTTGGTAAGCAGAACTGGTGATGCGGGATGAACCGGAAGCCGGGTTACGGTGCCCAACTGCGCGCTAACCTAGAAACCACAAAGGGTGTTGGTCGATTAAGACAGCAGGACGGTGGTCATTGAAGTCAAAATCCGCTAAGGAGTGTGTAATAACTCACATGCCGAATCAACTAGCCCCGAAAAATGGATGGCGCTGAAGCGTGCGATCTATACCCGAACGTCGGGGCAAGAGCTAGGCCTCAATGAGTAGGAGGGCGCGGCGGTCGATGCAAAACCTAGGGCGCGAGCCCGGGCGGAGCGGCCGTCGGTGCAGATCTTGGTGGTAGTAGCAAATATTCAAATGAGAACTTTGAAGGCCGAAGAGGGGAAAGGTTCCATGTGAACGGCACTTGCACATGGGTTAGTCGATCCTAAGAGTCGGGGAAACCCGTCTGATAGCGCTTATGCACGAATTTTGAAAGGGGATTCGGTTAAAATTCCAGAACTGGGACGTGGCAGTTGACGGCAATGTTAGGAAGTCCGGAGACGTCGGCGGGAATTCCGGAAAGAGTTATCTTTTCTGTTTAACAGCTTCCCCACCCTGGAAACGGCTCAGCCGGAGGTAGGGTCCAGCGGCTGGAAGAGCACCGCACGTCGCGTGGTGTCCGGTGCATTCCCGGCGGCCCTTGAAAATCTGGAGGACCGAGTGCCGCTCACGTCCGGTCGTACTCATAACCGCATCAGGTCTTGCAACACCCCGATCCGGCCGACTAGGCCGTGATCGAAGTCTTACATCGCTCGGTCTACTTCCTGGCCGAACCTCTTAATTTTTGCCCTTTATTTATAATATCACCTAAACGCGACGGCTAACTTATATCTTAGCTAAAGACTTTCCTAGTCATTAATAGCTTAGATCCTTTCAACAGATATGCAGCGGATTATTCTCTAGTTAACCATTGGTCTAAAACCAATCTAACACTTTTCTGGTCGAATCACCTTAGCCTTGGTCAGTTTACTCAACTACCAATTAGCTTAAAGGTCAATCCTAAACCCAAACCAGTCCATACGATTCTGACGTTCCATTCCCCACAGACATAAGTAACCTTTGAGATGTCTTTTAAAGGATAAGGGTTTGCATCTGGCCTTTCTCGGCTCATGCACAATCCAAAATCCTTTTGCCTTATAGGCGATTGTACCAAGTCCATCTTCTGGACTGACAAAGCTCATTAAATCCTAAGTCAATCAACCAATCTTCCTCACATGACTTGGAACTGATGAGTCATCATATGGCCTGATCGGCCTTGGGACTTAACCCAGACAACATATATGATTTGTTCATACCAACCGATGCATTCATTAATCAAGTTAGGACCGACACCTTGAACCATCATTCACAGGTCAGGTCGTCCATACTCAACCATGATCAGATCTTACACGGCCTTCCTTGAACAATCACACTTAGGCTCAGTATCTATGGTCTACGACACATAGTACTAGCCACACACTTCGTCATGGCTCTTAGCCAATCTCGAAGCTGTCAACACCAAGGTTGATATCTAGAAGCATCACATCAATACTCTTACTCCAGCAACGTGACTATCCATACTAGTGTTCGGCCATCGAACCATCGTCATGAAACATGATCCGACCACTAGACTTCATAAGCCATCGCCTACTTGTCAGGTATTGAAATAACCGGCCTTCCATTTCCATCATGTGGGTCTACTCCCTAGATAAGGCATATGGAGCCTATCCTACTCACCAAGCCAAAGTTGATTGTAAGATATCCTACTTAGCCTTTGCGGCTAGAACCATCCAACCATAGCCGGATCAACCATAGTCCCGTCTAACCGTCTGGTTAAGATCTAGGTGCGATCGGCCAGTTATAAGTCCGGCCCAAAGCCCAAACCGGATTGCCTGGCAACCGATCAGACCTTGCTACACAACACTCCGGTTAAACTAACCTTCCGTCCGTTCGACTATGCAGCCGCGGACTGTCCACTTGGTTCGGCCTAAGCCTTGAGCCAATGGAACCGTTTGGAACTCACACCCTTTGGGAACTAGTACCCTTTGGTCACACGTGCCTCTTGGCAACTAATGACCCTTGGTAACTCGCACCCATTCAGATGTTCCAACCGTTTGACCTAACCGTCCGTATGGACTGTCTAGTCCGTGCGTGTGTCCGGCCTGTGGCCAAAGGACCACGCCTTAACCTACACAAGTCATGAACCATTGTGACTGTTTAGGGAAGGGTTGCAACCGTTCAGAACCGAACAGGACGGCCCTTATCCAATCAGATCACCAGAGGCCAGTCAGATTATGTGCGCGCCTAACTCGTCGGTTATGGACCGCGACCGCATTACTCAACCAGAACCACGGATATAACCAATCCCAACATATCAAAAGGGCCACGCCAATGTGCATGAGGAATAGAAGAAGAATTAGAAGAAAAGAATAAGAAGAATAGGACATAACCCAAACGCCCATGGCTAGACCGGTTCGGACTGTCGGATTGTCTTAGCCGATGAGTTGGTGGTTACCCCACTGACCCTATCTGACTGAACCACGGGGTTGGAATCTTTCTCCAGACCTTTCTCTATGCCTTGGGTATCCATAACCACACGGCCTCCTCTCTCCTAAACCGTTCTCCTTGTCGCAGATACTAAACCACAACAACCGAGCCTTTTCCGGCTTGGACCCTCGGTTCTTATTGGGGGATTCCTTTGTTTAGGACCTGTGTCCTTTGTCTCAGACAAAAAGAGACTGAATGAGAATGAATGAATTGATCTCTGGTCGTGCATCCTTTATATAGGCAACCAAAGGTCATGTGCGAAGGGATACAGCCCTTCGAAGCATCCTTTTGGGACAGATCTTGGCCATCGATTACAATCAACGGTCCAGATCGTACCTGTTCGGAAACGGAAGGTTCCAGACCTTATAGGCACGTCCAACCCAAACCCAGACTTGGTACCCCAAGGCCACGGCCTGCCCACAAGAGCCCAACGACTCATGGACCACTTGGCCGTACCTCTTGGCCCGCCACTGACCTGGACCCGGACCATCGGCCCAAAACCCGAACAGTCCATCGAGCTGAGATGAGCTGACTCCCAGATGCGTCAGATGAGTGAGCTAGTAGTCCAGCTGGTTGAGCAGACTTAACTTGGAACGAGCTAGGCTGAGCTTGACCGAGCTACATCTAGCTGATCGAGCTTCCCGTAAGCATCACCCAGTTTCTGTACAGCTTATCCTAGCTGACTTCTTTCTCCTATAAGGTTAAGTCTCAGCATCCTGACGTCCTTAACTTTCTCTCTTGGCCATGGAACGCTAACCTTATGGTCTTAAGACCGGCAGGTTCGTTTCCTTGAACCATGGCCGTCCCGACGGTCCTTATCTTGGATCGGGGATGTTACAAGTCTCCCCCACTTGAAATGGTTTCGTCCTCAAATCCGGTGGTGATTATATCTTGTCCCAAGTCAAAATATTCCAACCGACTTATCCTAGTCTTGATCAGGGAATAGAACAAGCTTGATTCAGAACCATGATATACCATGATTTTCACCCGTTTTTATACACGGTATATAAAGATTTTATGATGTATTAATTATGTTTTAGAGCCTTTTCAAAGCAAATACAGGTTTATTCACCTGATGGAAGGAAATGATACTTTTGAGATATTTTGGAATGCTTTTACGCAAGGAAAATCGATCGACGCTTGAAGAGCAACATCGGTCGATCATAATCACTTACCATCGATCGACAAACATACATGTGCATCAATCGATGCCCAGTCACACGAATGAAATCGCAAATTAAAAGATTTCATTTCCCAGAAGATCTATTATTTACAACTTAAGTCCCTAGCCGCCTGTTAGGCTATATGGACTAGGGTTTTGTATCATTTTTAGCAGACACTTGCAAAAAGACCTAGTTTGGAAAAAGAAGCATTTTGGCTACCATTAGGAGAGCTTAGGATTGGAGAGATAGATCTGAGACCGCAAAACAGAGAAGATCTTGAACTCCTTTCTTTCTATTACTATGTCTATTTGTGTTCTATGTTTCATTTGAGTTTATTTCACACCATCATGACTTTGTCTCTCATGAATATGTATGAGTAAACCAATTGTTAGATTTAGGTTTCTCACCATGGTTGAAATTATGTATTGCTAATATGACTATATAAAAGGTGTTTTGATTGTTCTTTCATTGCTTGTGAACTTAATGCTAAAATTGAGATTGATCACCTTCATTTTAAATCTTAGGATTAATTGAGTCAAACTAACTGTTTCCCCTCAATTCCTGAACCCACTTGCGTGATCTAACCAACTCAGGCGCAACGACAGTTGGTCTAAGAAGGTTAGAGAACAAGTTAAACTCGTTCGCAAAGCTCGCTAGAATAACCATCGATACACGCAACTATCATTCTGTCGTTCGATCATTACAAAGGTGTATCGGTCGATGTACATCGAGTCACATCGATCGACACTCTCTCGAGATCAAAATACGATAGTTGAGATCCGAGATCTAGCGAAGATAACCTAGCCGGTTAAATCATTGTTTTGTTCAAAAACTATCAAACCCTTAAGTCTAAACTAAGTGCATACATTTTATACCTGAGAATTACCTGAATCTAGCTGGTTTCCCATTCTGAAACCACTTCAATTCAATCTATTGAATCACTATTGTTTTCGATTTATCATTTACTGCTTTTAAAACTATTAAAACCTTTTAGTCTATCTTCATTTCTAATTATTTAAATCTGTTGAGTAATCCTAGAGTCTCTGTGGATTCGATCCCTAATTACTACATCTGAACCTCTTTTGATGAGAGTAACACTCTTTAGGGTAATTTGAGTGATAAAACCACCAAATGACCACATCGACGATCAAATTCCTTTGACCATCGTTGTAGAAGTCTCCCCCACTTGATAAGCATTTAACCACAAAAGTCCTATCAAGTGGTCCTTTCTGGTTTTGCTTATGGCACCCTTACTTGTTTACTTCGACCACAGTGGAGGGTCCATCAAGTATCCAATCAAGTGATACTTGTAATTCCATCCAAAGACATTCCTTGTGTCATTGGACGAACTCTCCAGGTTGCGATCCAAGTATCCAACAAGTCCATGTCTTTCTTTTGAATATCATCTTCTTCAGATTTTATTCTATCTCTGATCATAGTCCATGACTAGATCATAACCAGTCCCTAGGAACATGCTGCATACTCGAGCCTTAGTAGATTTGGCCAATCCCCACGCCACTCGATGTACAAGTCAACTCCTCAGGAACTCGTTACAATCTTTAGGCTGTTCGTCCTACAACGAGTCCTAACAGATCGTTATGGTTCTTTTATCTTTCATGGACAATAAGGTTCATGACCTCAGCCACAACGTACTAGATCATCCCCTTAACCAGCCACAACCTTTTCAGGCTTGGCCACATTGCGATCTTAGTCCCTCCAGATTAAAAACGCCTCAGACTTGACTTCTGTCCTTCACTGGACTTTGTCATAATTCAATCCTAGTCGATTTACGGACGTGATTGTATTCCGGTCCTGGTCCAGTCAGGGACTCGACCGTTTCACCCCGGCCATAGGTCCATCTCCGAGTAGGTCGTGGCCTGATCCTCGTCCATTACTGGACTTGATCATTCTCAACCGTAGGTCAAACTCCGACTTGGTTGTACTGCGACCGTGGTCCTCACTCGGACATGGTCAACTTCGGCTCTACCATCTTGGCCGGAGCCAAAGAAACGGAATCTAGGATAGCGGTGCTGTCATTGGTTCCAGTTCAATCATAAATGGATCCGACCTATCAGAGGGGATACTCTGTAGCGAACATAACACATCTAGGAACTCAGACACCAACGAATCCCCGCCTGGGTCTAACGGAAAACCGCAACTGTCAGGCTCTGTAGTTGTAATTGTAGCCAAAAAGGCTAACAACCCTGTTCCAGCATCCAAATCGCTCGAACTGCTGAAACCACTACTTCTCATGAGCCGGACACAGACCTTGGTACTGTATCGGGTACAACCCAGACTCCAATTGCACACGACCCTTATGGCAATCGTGAGTGGCCCGATACTTTCCCAACCAGTCCATACCTAAGATCACTTCTTGATTCATTAGGTGGACACAGACCAGATTCACAGGGAAGACCTTTCCCTGGATCTGCACTGGGATATTCAACACGAGACCTAGTGAGTTCCTGGCTTTCCCACCGGCTGCCCTCACTATCCCAAAATTATCACCAGCGTACAGACAGAACAGACCCTTTCCGACCAGTCCCAGACTCATAAAACCTATGCGTAGCCCCTGCGTCGGAAAGTACATGGGTTTTTACCCCACCGACCATGAGGGTTCCTATCAGAGACCCCTCATCAGAATCCCCTAGACAATTCTAGGTTCTAGACCAAGCATTTCTGCTTGAGGGCCCTAGCAGATATGAACTCGTTTAGGTAAGCCAACCCTGGTCCATCTCTGGACTCGATTGCATACCACCTTGGTCCATCTGCTAGGTCACTCGCCATACTGGTCGAGCCCTATCCGATCCCATATGGATCCTTAAGGCGTAATGCTTATCTCTTTTGAGTCCTGGTAGACTTCTGCAAATCCCTAAGCGACCAAGCTTTAGTGGACTGCCTTGTTTCCCAGGCCACTCAACCGTAAACATAAACTACCTGAGACTGATTCACAACATCTTGTTGTAATCATATACCATTGTCTTATGGAAAATACCTTGGTCATGACCATACCATGAAGGACGTCCCATAACATCCCTCAATGCATTGCCAATAACTTCAATACTTTCACTTCCAGTGGGTACCTAGATGAGTAGGATTTTGGTTTGATCACACATTTGGAAAACGTCCCATACCATTCTCCAAATCGTCTTACTATTGCGAATGTTCACACCATTCACAACAGCAATTATAATATCCTCAATCCCCATCATACTAAGATACTTAACATCATGTTCTTCCAATGATTGGAATGAACACCCTGAGTTTCCTCATTCTTTCTTTGGATGGATTCCGATTGGAATTGATTTATTCCATCCAACTAGATCTAAGGAAACCTACCTTGACTTATACCGAGTCCTAGCTGATACATCTGATCACAAGTCCACTCCTGTACTGGTCATGTAGTGTCTCCTTTGAGTCAGATTTAACATTGCATATGCTTTACTTATTATGAACGGCCATCAAGGGATAACACTTAACTTCAGTAGAGTGCTGCACGTTTATTTCAACCTATGCCACTCTCTGGTCCATGTTACTTCCCTTGTCCAGGTAATCCATAAACAAGTTTTGCATTCCTTCCATCCCTTCCAACCCGTCTATTACTTCTAAATAACTAGATCGACCAACCTTTCTGTTTTTAGGATCTTGCCCTTGGAAAATGTATCTTAGCTAAGCCGGTTCATCTTAGAACTCCCACATTCACAAGCATGATACCCTAGCTTACCTCAACTCTTTCTTGGCTCACCCCATCTAAGATTTCATAGTCATCATAGTTTTCAGAAATAATTGTAGTTTGGAAACCAACATCTTAGAGCGTTGTCCTAAACAGGATCGATCTGGCTCTGATACCAACTTGTAACACCCCGATCCAGCCGACTAGGCCGTGGTCGAAGTCTTACGTCGCTCGGTCCACTTCCTGGCCGAACCTCTTAATTTTTGCCCTTTTATTTATAATATCGCCTAAAGGCGACGGCTAACTTATATCTTAGCTAAAGATTTTCCTAGTCATTAATAGCTTAGATCCATTCAACATATACGCAGTGGATTATTCTCTAGTTAACCATTGGTCTAAAACCAATCTAACACTTGTCTGGTCGAATCACCTTAGCCTTGGTCAGTTTACTCAACTACCAATTAGCTTAAAGGTCAATCCTAAACCCAAACCAAGCCATACGATTCTGAGGTTCCATTCCCCTAAACCATTCTATCTAGATCTACATAATTAAATGCTAGATCATACCTTTGCCACATCTTTGGAGCTTATTAGCTCATCGGTCCTCCATTGACTCAAGTTGCTCTTTCTTGACAGCTGGACCCCAATCACTCAATGATCTTACTTAAGGTCCTTATCATGACTCCTGCATCAAACAAATCCCCTAGGTACTTTGTCAATCAACCAACCATCCCCACAGACATAAGTAACCTTTGAGAAGTCTTTGAAAGGATAAGGGTTTGCATCTGGCCTTTCTCGGCTCATGCACAATCCGAAATCCTTTTACCTTATAGGCAATAGTACCAAGTCCATCTTCTGGACTGACAAAGCTCATTAGATCCTAAGTCAATCAACCAACCTTCCTCACATGACTTGGAACTGATGAGTCATCATCTGGCCTGATCGGCCTTGGGACTTAACCCAGACAACATATATGATTTGTTCATACCAACCGATGCATTCATTAATCAGGTTAGGACCGACACCTTGAACCATCATTCAGAGGTCAGGTCGTCCATACTCAACCATGATCAGATCTTACACGGCCTTCCTTGAACAATCACACTTAGGCTCAGTATCTATGGTCTACGACACATAGTACTAGCCACACACTTCGTCATGACTCTTAGCCAATCTCGAAGCTATCAACACCAAGGTTGATATCTAGATGCATCACATCAATACTCTTACTCCAGCAACGTGACTATCCATACTAGTGTTAGGCCATCGAACCATCGTCATGAAACATGATCCGACCACTAGACTTCAAAAGAAATCGCCTACTTGTCAGGCAATGACATAACCGGCCTTCCATTGCCATCATGTGGGTCTACTCCCTATATAAGGCATATGGCGCCTATCCTACTCACCAACCCAAAGTTGATTATAAGATATCCTACTTAGCCTTTGCGGCTAGAACCATCCAACCATATCCGGATCGTCCATAGTCCCGTCTAACCGTCTGGTTAAGATCTAGGTGCGATCGGCCAGTTATAAGTCCGGCCCAAAGGCTCACGGACCTTCTTACCTGATCCAACCCAAACTGGATTTCCTTGCAACCGATCAGACCTTGCTACACAACACTCCGGTTAAATTAACCGTCCGTCTGTTCGACTATGCAGCCGCGGACTATCCACTTGGTTCGGCCTAAGCCTTGAACCAATGGCACCGTTTGGACCTCACACCCTTTGGGAACTAGTACCCTTTGAACACACGTGCCTCTTGGCAACTCATGGCCCTTGGCAACTCGCACCCATTCAGATGTTCCCACTGTTTGACCTAACCGTCCGTATGGACTGTCTGGTCCGTGCATGTGTCCGGCCTATGGCCAAAGGACCACGCCTTAACCTACACAAGTCATGAACCATTGTGACTGTTTAGGGAAGGGTTGCAACCATTCAGAACAGAACAGAACCGCCCCTATCCAATCAGATCACCTGAGGCCAGTCAGATGATGCGCGCGCCTATCCAATCGGAACCGCATTAGTCAACCAGAACCACGGATATAACCAATCCCAACATATCAACAAGGCCACATCAATGTACAGGAGGAGTAGAAGAAGAATTAGATGAAAAGAATAAGATGAATAGAACATAACCCAAACTCCCATGGCTAGAGCGGTTCGGACTGTCCGATTGTCTTAGCCGATGAGTCGGTGGTTACCCCACTGACCCTATCTGACTACTGAACCACGGGGTTGGAGTCCTTCTCCAGACCTTTCTCTATGCCTTGGGTATCCATAACCACACGGCCTCCTCTCTCCTAAACCGTTCTCCTTGCCTGAGATACTAAACCACCACAACCGAGCCTTTTTCCGGCTTGGACCCTCGGTTCTCATTGGGGTATCCCTTTGTTTAGGACGTGTGTCCTTTGTCTCAGACAGAATGAGACTGTAACATCCCGGATCCTTAATAGGATCATTGGGACGGCCATGGTTCGAGGAAACGTACTAGTCAGTTTTAGGACATCAAGACAAGTGTTGCATGACCAGATAAGAAGGTTATGGACATAAGGAAACTTAGACATAACCTTACACAAGTCGAGAGTCAGCTAGGACGAGTAAGATGGTAGCTGGACAAATGGAACAGGTAGCTCGACCAGCTCAACGGAGTTAGTTTAAGCTCACTCCAGCTCGGCCACTACTAAGTCAGCTCCACTAGCTGAACTACTAGCTCACTCAGCTGAGGCAGCTGGGAGTCAGCTCATCTCAGCTGGACGGACTGTTTGTGTTTCGGTCCGATGGTCCGGGTCCGGGCCGGTGGCGGGCCATGGGGGTCCGGCCATGGACCGTTGGGGCTTGGGACAAGGCCATGGGCTAAGTCCATAGGGATTGGGTAAGGCCTTGGGCCTCTGTCTGACCCAAACCCTTGCGGTATTGGCGAAGGGACGCATGCAGCCGAGAGGGTGTAACCCTTGGCCGATTGTGCCCATCCGCTAGCCAGTCATGCCTGTTCGTGGGGCAAGACTTACCCCCTCGTTTTCTATAAATATGGGGTCCTCTCTCTCGATTTCATTCATCCAATCCCGAGCAAAAATACTCAGAGAAATCGTAAAGAGAGAGAAAGAAAGAGAGAGAGAGTTTCCGGCCAAAGCAAGGCCGTTTGTGTGGTGGTTAGGTTTCCGGCGATCTGATCGTTTGAGAAGCAACCTCCGATCAAGTATGGGAGACCAAGAGTAGGAGAAGAACATGGAGAACCCTGGCACGGTTCAGAAGGTACGTGGTGGGCTATCGCCGCATCAAACCAAACGGAAGGTCCTTGTGATCGCACCGTGGCTCTGGTCGGTTCATTAGACCTAACCGCTCCTCCTCTTCTTGTTTCTATCCGGTCCTTTCTCTTCTTTCTGATTATACACGAAGGGTTGTGTTTGTTCAGTCCAAGGGACACGTCCCTAGACTTGGCCGGTCATAACCAAACCGCTAACCTAGACGCTGGTCGGTTAGACAGTCGGTTCGAATCGCACCATAGACTTGGCGGTTGGGCTAAACGGTTGGTCATGTCCCAAGAGGCACGAGTGGCCAAAGGTCACGAGTTACCAAGGGTTGTGAGTTACCAAAGGTCACGAGTTCAAAAGGTTGTGAGTTGCCAAAGGATGTAAGTAACCAAGGGTTACGAACATCAAAAGGTACGAGGACCAAGAGGTACGAGGACCAAGAGGTACCAAGAACCGAAGGGGTACATGTTCCAAATGGTGTCTATTGAGACAGGTCGTGTCCGTTCCTTAAGGGATCAGACCATGTCTTGTCCGTTGGGACAAGTACACGGTTCGTCTAAGCCAGGGTAAGAGTCGCAAGGTCCTATTGGCCGTTTAGTTAACCGGATTGGGCGTGAGGCTTACTCGGCTGTTGGATCCAGGCCCAAGGCCGGATGAGGTAAGGAAGTCCGTTGAGCCATTGAGCCGGACTTTAACTTGGCCAGTCGCACCTACATTCTATCCGGATGGATGGATTGGTCTTCGGGACGATCTGAACTATTCGTGTGTTCTGTTTATCTATTCTGCACTGTCTATCTGATTCTAAGTCAAGGGGTGGTTGGTTGAATGACTTAGGATTTGGTAGGCAGGTTCATATCTTTTTATACGTATACTGTCCGAGGTTTATCTGTGTTCTAGGAACCAAGCCAAGCATTGTAGAATTGACCAGTTCTGTTCTCGGTTATGATTAATGCTTATCTGGTTGTGGTTTCAGGAACTAAGGATGGTTCTGGTCAAGCCAAGGAGCCGTGAAGGCTCGGTCAGTGAGACGCTGTGTAACGTGTGGTTAGATGATGCTTGGGATGAACTAGTGATTGTCTATGAAACAATTAAGAAGTTGTGTATTGGATCTCATGTTTCTAAGTAATACATTTTATACACATTTATATTCCGCTGTGCTATCTGTTCAATTGTTTTAGAACCTCAGATTCGAAAATGACTTAGTAAAGGAAAGACTTAAAATGAATCAAACAAGCAAATAAATTGATTAAGTAGCAAACGGGTCCAGTTTCATCGAGAGGCCAGATTCGGGCGTTACAAGTTGGTATCAGAGCATGCTTGATTCTAGGATAGTTGGGTATGTAGTCCACACACATGCAGCCAGCTGATTCAGTCTCACGGTGAGGTTTGATGGTTAGGTCTAGGGATTAATTGTCTCGGTTATGTTATATATATGTTGTACGAACAATGTTTGAATCCTTAGGCTGGGAGAAGCAAATTGGGAAAGACCCGAAAGAGTAAGAGGACGGCTGGTCAGTCTAGTCAAGCGGCCGCGGACGGAACTAATCTGTCCGGGTTACGAACCGATCCGGCCGCGACTAACACCGTATATGTGTTGCCTACTGATCAGGCCAATCTTACGAGAACGCAACCAGAAGGTCAGCAACATAAGGAAAGTGATGAGGAAGTAGAATCCTCGAACGCTAACCGTGATGGTGACCAGCGTGAGCAAAGGGCCGAGGGAACCACCAACGTGCCCACAGCACTGTCCCGAGAGTACTTGTTAGAGGCTACGAAAGTAATGGGTAACCAAGTGGCGGCTATGACTCAGCTCTTCACTCCACTAGTGAATTCATCAGTTGGTCAAGCTACACCTGTAGCTACGAATACACCTATTGCTATGGGTCCAGCTGGGGGCGCGGTTGAGGTGATCGAGATCGATCCACCAGAAAGGTCAGAAAAGAAGGTTGACTATCTGAGTTTGCTTCAACATCTATCCAGATTGGGTATGAAGCAATTTTCAGGTAGCACCGACCCTTTTGTGGCAGATGGTCCGAAAGTTTCAATCAACTCGCTGTCCAGAGGATTACAGGCGAGACATTTCGGTTCATTTCCTGGAAAGGGACGCGCATAAATGGTGGCTTGCAGTGGACAAGCGCACCAATGGAAGTCTCACAAGTTTTGCGGACTTTGAAGTTGAATTCAACTGCAAATAGTTTCCTGCTGATGCTTGGGATCGTCTGGAAGCTAAGTTTCTAGATTTGGTCCAAGGCTGCAGGACCGTACGGGAGTACGCAGAGGAGTTCAACCGACTCAGATGGTTTGTTTGAAGAGAGCTGGAGGACGAGTCAGTCTAGGTCCGTAGGTTCATCTGACGCCTAAGGCCAGAACTGAAGAACCACTGCTCGATCCGCCCTTTCAACACCGTCGGAGAAATGGTGGAACGGGTGGCTTTGTTAGAGTCTAACTTGGCTGAAGAATCTAAGCTTAAGGCTAAGCCACAGTCTGGCCCATTGGACAAGACAAATGATAAAAAGAGAAAATGGGACCAGGTGGACGGAGGGAAGACCTCTGGTGGCCGACCTGCGTGTTCCAAATGTGGACGAAACCATCCTGGTGAATGCTGCAAGGCCAAGGGGGCTTGTGTTCGTTGTGGCAGCATGGACAATGGAGTTCAAAACTGTCCTCGACCGAACCCATCTGGTAGAAGCGGCACGATGACTTGTTTCCATTGTGGCCAGCAAGGACATTTTCAATCGGAGTGTCCCAAGCTGAAAGGAAGTCAGGGAAAGGGCCGTGGAGACACAGGCAAGGCGTCCCAAGGCAAACCAACCACAACAGCGAGGGTGTATGAACTGTCACGAGACGACGGAGCTTCCAGATCTTTTGAGTCGATCTCTGGTAATTTCTAAATTTATCTTTTTACATTCAAGTAGTAATGCTTGGTCTGGAACCTAGAATGGTCTAGGGGATTCTGATGAGGGTCTCTGATAGGAACCCTCATGGTCGGTGGGGTAAAAATTCATGTGCTTTTCGACACAGGGGCTACACATAGTTTTGTGAGTTCGGGACTGGTCGGAAAGGGTCTGTTCTGTCTGGATGCTGGTGATAATTTTGGAATAGTGAGGGCGGCCGGTGGGCAAGCCATGAACTCACTAGGTCTCATGTCGAATATCCCAGTACAGATCCATGGAAAGGTCTTCCCTGTGAATCTAGTTTGTGTCCACCTAAAGAATCAAGAAGTGATCTTAGGTATGGATTGGTTGGGAAAGTACCGAGCCACTCTCGATTGCCATAAGGGTCGTGTGCAATTGGAGAAAGGACTTCACCCGGTAGAGTACCAAGGTCTGTGTCAGGCTCAAGAGAAAATAGTGGTTTCAGAAGTTCGAGCAATTCGGATGCTGGAACAGGGTTGTCAGTCATTCTTGTCTACAATTACAACTACAGAGCCTGCAAGTTTTGGTTTTCTGTTAGACCCATGCGAGGATTCGTTGGTGTCCAAGTTCCAGGTTGTGTTTCAGGCGCTACATGGTGTCCCCCCTGATAGGTCCGATCCCTTTCTGATTGAACTGGAACCAGGGACAGCTCCGCTGTCCAACAGTCCGTATCGAATGGCTCCGGCCGAGATGGCCGAGCTAAAGAAGCAATTTGAAGACTTGCTTGACAAGGGGTTCATACGGCCAAGTAGCTCCCCTTGGGGTGCACCACTCCTCTTTGTGAAAAAGAAGGATGGTAGCATGCTTCTGGTCATCGACTATCGAGGGTTGAACAGGGTAACTGTGAAGAACAAGTACCCGTTACCCAGGATAGACGAGCTGTTGGATCAGCTGAAAGGAGCTAAGTGGTTTTCTAAAATCGATTTGGCCTCGGGATATCATCAGATTCCTATAGAGCCAAACGACATTAGGAAGACAACATTTAGGACCAGGTACGGCCATTACGAGTTCGTAGTGATGCCGTTTGGTCTGACCAATGAACCTGCTGCATTCATGAAAATGATGAACAGCATGTTCCAGGACTGCTTGGATGAATCGGTGATCATCTTCATTGATGATATCCCGATCTATTCCAAGGACGAGGAATCTCATCGAAAACATTTGAGAGCCGTGCTGGAAGGATTACGAGAGCACAAACTCTTTGCTAAACTCAGCAAGTGTAGTTTTTGGCAAAAGAGTATTGGGTTCCTCAGACATATTGTTTCTGACCAGGGCGTCTCAGTGGATCCAGAGAAGATCAGGGCAATCAAGGATTGGCCCCGACCACGCAGTGCCACGGAAGTTTGAAGCTTCCTAGGGCTGGCAGGTTACTATAAAAAGTTTGTGAAGGGATTCGCAAGCTTGGCTAAGCCGATGACACAGTTGACTGGGAAGGACATTAAGTTCACATGGTCCAAAGAGTGTACGAGATGTTTCTCCGCACATAAGGCTATGCTGACTAGCGCACCCGTCCTGGTTCTTCCGGAGGCAGACCAACCTTATGTGGTCTACACGGATGCGTCCATCACTGGACTCGGTTGCGTGTTCACTCAACAGGGGAAGGTCATTGCTTACGCGTCAAGGCAGCTGAAGAAACATGAGGGAAACTACTCCACCCATGATCCTGAAATGGCTGCGGTAGTATTCACCTTAAAGATTTGGTGATCATATTTATATGGGGCCAAAGTCCAGATACTTACGGACCATAAAAATCTGAAGTATATATTGACCCAGCCTGAGTTGAACTTAAGGCAGAGGAGGTGGATGGAGTTCGTGGCCGACTACGACCTAGACATCACTTACTATCAGGGCAAGGCTAACCTTGTGGCCGATGCCTTGAGCCGGAAGAGAGAAGATGTTGCGGCCGGTAGCGGAACGGACGAGCCGGATGAGGCGGGACGTTTTGTCCGTTTAAATGCTTTGAACGGGACAGACAGACCACGCGGTTTAGAGGTAGTGAATATGGCCAACCTGCTTACCCGGATCCGAGAGGCCCAAGATCAGGACAAGAACCTGAAGACGGTTGCTCAGAACGACCTGACTGAGTATCAAATCACCAAGGACGGTACAATCTTAGTTCATGGTCGGATCAGCGTACCCAATGATAGGAGTTTAAAGAATGAGATCCTTAGAGAAGCTCACAAGTCTAGATTCTCGATCCATCCTGGAGTGACCAAGATGTATCATAATCTCAGGCAGTACTATCATTGTATACGGATGAAGGTCGATGTGGCCGAATGGGTGGCCTAGTGTCCTACTTGTCAACTCGTCATGGCTGAAAAACAACTTCCGAGTGGACTACTTTAGAGCCTACCTATTCCGGAATGGAAGTGGGATCACATCACGATGGACTTTGTGACAGGTTTTCCCACGACCGGGAATAGGAATGATGCTGTCTGGGTTATAGTGGATCGACTGACCAAGTCTGCCCACTTCCTGGCCATCAAAAAGACATTGACCAGATTGTGAGTAAGTACATTGACGAGATTGTGAGGTTACACGGAGTACCCTCAAGTATAGTTTCGGATAGAGATTCGAGGTTCACTTCTCACTTCTGGCAAGCTTTCCAAAAAGCTTTAGGAACGAGAGTGAACATGAGTACGGCTTAGCATCCCAAAATGGATGGGCAGTCGGAAATAACTATATGGACGCTGGAGGATATGCTTCGAGCATGTGTCCTCGATTGGGGCGATTCCTGGGAACGACATTTGCCGTTAGTGGAGTTCGCCTACAATAACAGTTTCCACTCAAGTATAGGCATGTCGCCATAAGAAGCTTTGTATGGACGACCATGCAGGACACCGTTATCCTGGACCCAAGTGAGGGAGCACAGCATGATAGGCCCGAGATCGTGGAGGAAACCATGGAGAAGATCAAGTCTGTGTGGGATAAGATGAGGGCCGCACAGGTCAGACAAAAACATTACGCTGAAAAACGAAGGAAAGAAGTGGAGTTTGCAGTGTGTGATATGGTCTATCTCAAAATGATTACCATTAAAGGTAGAGTGCGAATTTCTGGTAGAAGGAAATTATATCCAAGATACCTAGGTCCGTTCAGAGTCATAGAACGAGTGGGTAGTGTGGCATATAAGTTGGACTTACCATCCGAGATGGAAGCCTTGCATAACGTATTCCATGTCTCCCAACTCCGAAAGTGCTTGACGGATCAGGACGTTTTAATACCAGAAATACCATCTGATCTAGGTATGAATCTTACTTTGGAAACAAGGCCGGTTCGGATCGTAGATAGGATGGAAAAAGCAATGAGAAAGAAAACAATCCAGATGGTCAAGGTCATTTGGGATTGTAATGGTCGAGAAGAGACCACTTGGGAGACGAAGGCCAGGATGAAGGCCGAGTTTCCGAAATGGTTTGACCAGTTTGTGTTGGATGAAACACATTACTCGGATTCGAGGATGAATCCATTGCTAGTGGGGGAGACTTGTAACATCCCGGATCCTGAATAGGATCATTGGGACGGCCATTGTTCGACGAAACGTACTAGTCATTCTTAGGACATCAAGACAAGCGTTCCATGGCCAGATAAGAAGGTTAAGGACGTAAGGAAACTTAGACTTAACCTTACACAAGTCGAGAGTCAGCTAGGACGAGTAAGATGGTAGCTGGATGGATGGAACAGGTAGCTCGACCAGCTCAACGGAGTTAGGTTAAGCTCACTCCAGCTCGGCCACTACTAAGTCAGCTCCACTAGATGAACTACTAGCTCACTCAGCTGAGGCAGCTGGAAGTCAGCTCATCTCAGCGGGACAGAGACTGTTCGGCTATCGGTCCGATGGTCCGGGTCCGGACCGGTGGTGGGCCATGGGGGTCCGGCAACGAGGCCATGGACCATTGGGGCTTGGGACAAGGCCATGGGCTAAGTCCAGAGGGATTGGGTAAGGCCTTGGGCCTCTGTCCGACCCAAACCCATGCGGTATTGGCGAAGGGACGCATGCGGCCGAGAGGGTGTAACCTTTGGCCGATTGTTCCCATCCGCTGGCCAGTCATGCCAGTTCGTGGGGAAAGACTTACCCCCTCATTTTCTATAAATATGGGGTCCTCTCTGTCGATTTCATTCATCCGATCCAGAGTAAAAATACTCAAGGAAATCGTAGAGAGAGAGAGAGAGAGAGTTTCTGGCGAAAGCAAGGCCATTTGTGTGGTGGTTAGGTTTCCGGCGATCTGATCGTTTGAGAAGCAACCTCCGATCAAGTATGGGAGACCGAGAGCAGGAGAAGAACATGGAGAACCCTGACACGGTTCAGAAGGTATGTGGTGGGCTTGGCCACATCAGACCGAACGGACGGTCCCTGTGATCGCATTGTGGCTCTGGTCGGTTCATTTGACCTAACCGCTCCTCCTCTTCTTGTTTCTATCCGGTCCTTTCTCTTCTTTCTGATTATACACATAGGTTGTGTTGGTTCAGTCCAAGGGACACGTCGCTAGACTTGGCCGGTCATAACCAAACCGCTAACCTAGACGCTGGTCGGTTAGACGGTCGGTTCGAATCGCACCATAGACTGGGCGGTTGGGCTAAACGGTTGGTCATGTCCCAAGAGGCACGAGTTGTGATAACCCGCCCTTTGGAATAAAATGGTCGAGAGAGCAAAAGTCAGAATCCAGAGCCGAGGTTTTGGGAATCAAAGCAATTGAAGGAATGTTAAGTTTTGATCACTTAAGACTTAACATGGATCGAAGAAAATAGAAGATTGGTCGAGCATCAACTTTGTGGTTGAGTCGCGGGCAATACAGATCGATCGGGAAATTTGAAGTACGAGAAGGTCGAAGAATGGATCGTGAGTGAAGCATGAGTTGAGATAAGCTGCTCTACCATTGTTAGAAATGTCTTAGATTGATCAGACGGCAGTTTTGGAAGAATCACATTTTTGAAGCACGACGGTTTAGAAGCTCGACGTTTTTGAAGATTGACGTTTCTTCATCGCGAAGTTTTCTCGGAATATCTTCGTATCAGTAAAATATTATTCTGAAGACATTATAAGTCGGAAGCAGGACGGGAATTAAGCAGGACGGGAAGCAAGCACGACGAGATTGAAGCACAACGGGAAAACCCGAAGTTGGGCGAAAACCCTAATTTTGGTATTATTGATTTTTCGAGGAAGCCGGAGGCTCGGGAAATATTTTCCATCAAGGTCAGGATTCACTTGGAGTTTATTAAAATATTCATCTCATCAGAACGGCGCAGAAAAATATTCGGGATTGATCGCGGGACGAAAATTCACCGGAAGGGTCGAAATCAGTCGAATGGACCGAGAAGCTCAAGCTGGCCTTATCTATGAGATAAGGACGTGATGTAACCTTCCTGGCATGGTATGTGGCAAGGGAAGCAGGAGGTGTTGAAGCCCAGGAGAGCACAGCATGCTGATTGACACCCAGAAGCACGAGGTGCCGCGAAACCTGCGATCGGAGCATGCTGAGCGACATGTGTGCGCTGAGTGTGAATCTGGATGAGGTCAGGCCGTGGATCAGACATCTGGAGGGCATGGTGTCACTCTGAATGATGTCCTGGTCATGCCATCAGACATGTGGAGCACGAGGTGCCGCGACGCATGCGTCCGGGGCCATGCGAAGCGACACACGGGCTGCCACACGGCTTGTTTCTGATTGGTTGCTGCATCCTATATAAACCCCACGACCCCAGCTCATTTCAAACCATCCAGCACACCTGAAACTCAGAGAAAAACGTGAGAGAGAAAGCTAGAGAAAGAAAGTTCGAGTTTCGATCGTTTTCGAGTCTTTTCGGCAGTTTTTGAAATCAGTTCTCTATTGATTTCGAGTCAGCGCCTAGGGAAGGTTATGTCCAACTGAAGGCCAATCAAATGAAGATCATCTCAAATGGGAATCAAGTCAACGTGGCCAGAGAGAAAGAGAGAGAGAAAGAAAGTGTTCGATCTAGAGTTTGATCGATTCTGAAGACCGAGAAGGCCAGCTCCGTCCAATCGTCGATTATTTACGATTGTGACGCGGAAGCTCTGTCCAATTCAATCCGTCCAGGCCAGTCATATTATTTGATGATCAAGTGGAGGTGCTGTCCAAGATCAGTTCAGTTCCATGGTTTCAGTTCAGTCGAGGTTATGGTTCGATACTCTGTTCAGATTTCAGAAGAATTGTTCAGAAGCTAAGGAAGGTGCTGTTCGAGTTGAGTTCAGTCCAGACCAGTATCAGGGGAGGTTCTGTACAAGTCAAGATCAGTCCAGTCCAGTCCAGTCAAGGCGTCCCTTGGGTTTTGGCCAAGTCCTCTCCGATCAACCAGCGGCTTCTCGCCTAGAACACTGTGAGTTGGTTTGTTTGAATTCCACTTGGAATTTAGGGTAGATCGAGTCGCATATAGAGTAGAATGATCACGTTATTGAATGGTAGAGTCCTTAGGGTTATTTTATTTATGGAACCGGACTCAGTTTAGCAAGGGCTAAGCTGAGATGAATGGAATTAAGACTGAGTTAATAACCTGACTAGGACTAGGGCTAGGATGCATCATGTTTTCTATTCTTGCGTGTTGATATGGTTGAGTGCAGGTTCCCGTTATCTTTAAGGATAGTTTCAGAGCAGGAGGCTAGACTATCTGGATAACGGTTTGATTTATTTGTTTAGTATTGATATTATTGTTTAGTTATTAGTACTAAGGGTCTTAGGCCATATAGGCCGGACTACTGGTACTATTGGTTTGTGTTGTAGAGTCGAGTGTCTAGTTAGGATCTGGAACTTTGGCTTTAGGTTAGGTTCTAGATTGAGTTTGTTTTGTTGTGAGTGTGCCGGCAGTATGTGCGTGACCCGCCCATACTAGGCTTGTGTAGGGGTGATTAGTGTTTCCTCGGCCTCGTACCCAGCGGGTTCAAGGAAACCCTTTATTCGCTGGATCGGGAAGACTCAGAGAGACGGGATCATGGCCTATGGCTGAGTGATTACACGACGGTGTAATGTGGCAGTGACCCGAAGGACTGTGGGCTATCGCGCGGTGACCCGAAGGACTGTGGGCCGCGGTCGGTTGAAAGTTCCTTCTTCTGGCCTTTGTGGTAGGGAGATAGGATATTGCCGATAGAGAGGAGGAACACGATGTCACCAGGGCCCAGGTTAGAGTGTTGTGTTAGTGTGTCGTAGAGGGTTATGGGATCCTCGAGTTAGGGTAGCACCGATATACGGTGTTACGTGTTAGATCGAGTCGTAGTTATAGTTATTATTGTGATTGTGGTTGATTGATTTGCTTGCAGGTTCTGACATTAAGTCCTAAGTCTGGTTTAGGTACCGGATTCGGCTTGGTGTGTATTTGCTTATTGTAGGCCCGACGTTGTCCTGTATGTGTTTGAGGGATTGCTTGTGAAGGGTGGTGGATATTAAAGCTATGCGGTATCATTGGTTGGCCGATCATGTTCTTGTTTGATTGTTGGTCGATCGACTAGTGATACTTGTATAGTCTAAGTGTCTAACACTACATGAGTACTGAACTCAGGCGTATATATGGTTAACTAGGGATTGGTTGTTGACTTGTTTTTATGCAGGTTCTCGTTACTTGAAGCTAGATCATGGCAGGAGGCCAAGTCTAACTTAGTAACGGTTTGCTTAGGCTTAGCTTTTATTGCATGCTAGGGATAGATTGATTGTTATTTTGGGTTGTCCGGGTTAGAGTCTAGGTTGCGGGTAGAGGCCGCCAGCTCACTGAGTAACATTAGGTTACTCATCCAACTCCGTTGTCCTTTTTGCAGGTCGCTTTAGGTAAGGTTGATCGGATAGGTTGGTGCTGGACGTTAGGACCGCCGGTGTAGATTTTCATGCCTTTTGTAAACGGTATTGTGGATTTGTGTTTAGTTGACTCGATTTGGCATTAGGCCGGGACCGGTCTCGAATTATATCAATGTATGGATATTTCTCGAATCAATAAAGTAATTGTTTTATATGCGCTTCATGAGTACTCTGATATTTGACTAGTCCGGTCTAACACAACGTTAGGTCGTAGTACGGGTTGAAAAGCCTTAGGCCTCGATCTAACGGAAAACGCTAACTCTAGGTACGGGTTGCAAAGCCTTGTGCCTTGACGCAGCGGGACGAGTGAGTGGATGAACTGGTCTAGGTCATGGAGTAAATCTTGTGACTCTGACCAGATCGTCCCTAACCCGTCACGTAGCACTTCCGGACCATGGTGTTGGGTTGGACGGTCAGTCATGTTCTTGTTTGATTGTTGGCTGGCCGGTTGGCTCATTCATCTCTAACCCTGGGTGTTGGACGGTCAATCGGTCATGTTCTTGTTTGATTGTTGGCCGGTTGATCGACCATATGTCTAGGACGGTTCGGGGGTGTTACAAAGGTGGTATCAGAGCATGGTTTCGTCCATGCTTCCGGAACTCATGATTTAATCGGTTTTCAAATATTTTCCGAGTCAAAAAGAGTCACAAAAGGCATTAGGTAAACCGGTCACGTCCAGCTTAGGATTTATTGTTTTAGGAATTAGGATTGAGATAGTGGAATCTAGAATTTCTAGGTTGCTTGGGTAGCACTATTAGGTTGCTGGTTAGAATTACGGTTAGGTTGCATTGTTAGTATTTGCTGGGTTAGTAGATTATGTGATTAATTGTCTACTAACTTGCATGTGAGGTGTTCTTTTGAGTTGCAGCGAGTAAGTGCGTTTGTTGATCGGTACTTTAAGGGATGAAAACCTTAAACTGGAGGGAGTTCGAGGCCAAACCCAAACCCGAAGCGAAAGAGGAGAGACAGATTCAGAGAACTGGGCTGTGGTATGGACTGGACAGATGGGAAGAAACAAGCCTTCGTTGGGAAAGGACTTCATCATTATCTGGGAAATGAGAGATCGAGGAAATGGTTGGAGAAATCAGAGGCGCAGATTGGCAAGATCGTATCATGGGAAATTAGTTGGGCAGCAAAGTAAAAACTAAGAAGAAGACGCAGTGATCATTCAAGTGAAGATTTATGAAGATGATTGTGGTGACATTGGGAAGGACACTCAAGGGACAGTGAAAGGCAGAGTGAAGAGATATGAAGACGATTATGGTGACTTTAGACAGTATACACAAAGGGACATGGCCAAGCAAAGTAAAGACGAGTTGAGATTAAGTGAAGCATGAGAAATCAAGAAGTGAAGAAATGAAAGGATTCAAGACCGAGGAAATGCATGGAGATGTATTAAGATGGAGCGAGTTCAGAATCAGAAAATCTAGAAGAAGACTGAAGAAATCAAGGTGGAGCAAGTTCAAAATCCAAAGTGTTTATGGAGACCCAAAGAAACCGAAAGAAAGGCGAGCCAGCAAAGAACCATATCTTATGACCAAGACCGCAAGATGAAGTTATTCAAAAGCTGAACATCATCACTACACATCAAGGAGGAACATTTTGTGAAGCTAAGCAATTGCGCAACTAAGAATTCGAGGACGAATTCTATTAAGGGGGGGGGGAGAATGTGATAACCCGCCCTTTGGAATAAAATGGTCGAGAGAGCAAAAGTCAGAATCCAGAGCCGAGCTTTTGGGAATCAAAGCAATTGAAGGAATGTTAAGTTTTGATCACTTCAGACTTAACATGGATCGAAGAAAATAGAAGATTGGTCGAGCATCAACTTTGTGGTTGAGTCGCGGGCAATACAGATCGATCGGGAAATTTGAAGTAAGAGAAGGTCGAAGAATGGATCGTGAGTGAAGCATGAGTTGAGATAAGCTGCTCTACCATTGTTAGAAATGTCTTAGATTGATCAGACGGCAGTTTTGGAAGAATCACATTTTTGAAGCACGACGGTTTAGAAGCTCGACGTTTTTGAAGATTGACGTTTCTTCATCGCGAAGTTTTCTCGGAATATCTTCGTATCAGTAAAATATTATTCTGAAGACATTATAAGTCGGAAGCAGGACGGGAATTAAGCAGGACGGGAAGCAAGCACGACGGGATTGAAGCACAACGGGAAAACCCGAAGTTGGGCGAAAACCCTAATTTTGGTATTATCGATTTTTCGAGGAAGCCGGAGCTCGGGAAATATTTTCCATCAAGGTCAGGATTCACTTGGAGTTTATTAAAAATATTCATCTCATCAGAACGGGCGCAGAAAAATATTCGGGATTGATCGCGGGACGAAAATTCACCGGAAGGGTCGAAATCAGTCGAATGGACCGAGAAGCTCAAGCTGGCCTTATCTATGAAATAAGGACGTGATGTAACCTGCCTGGCATGGTATGTGGCAAGGGAAGCAGGAGGTGTTGAAGCCCAGGAGAGCACAGCATGCTGATTGACACCCAGAAGCACGAGGTGCCGCGAAACCTGCGATCGGAGCATGCTGAGCGACATGTGTGCGCTGAGTGTCAATCTGGATGAGGTCAGGCCGTGGATCAGACATCTGGAGGGCATGGTGTCACTCTGCATGATGTCCTGGTCATGCCATCAGACATGTGGAGCACGAGGTGCCGCGACGCATGCGTCCGGAGCCAAGCGAAGCGACACACGGGCTGCCACACGGCTTGTTTCTGATTGGTTGCTGCATCCTATATAAACCCCACGACCCCAGCTCATTTCAAACCATCCAGCACACCTGAAACTCAGAGAAAAACGTGAGAGAGAAAGCTAGAGAAAGAAAGTTCGAGTTTCGATCGTTTTCGAGTCTTTTCGGCAGTTTTCGAGATCAGTTCTCTATTGATTTCGAGTCAGCGCCTAGGGAAGGTTATGTCCAACTGAAGGCCAATCAAATGAAGATCATCTCAGATGGGAATCAAGTCAACGTGGCCAGAGAGAAAGAGAGAGAGAAAGAAAGTGTTCGATCTAGAGTTTGATCGATTCTGAAGACCGAGAAGGCCAGCTCCGTCCAATCGTCGATTATTTACGATTGTGACGTGGAAGCTCTGTCCAATTCAATCCGTCCAGGCCAGTCATATTATTTGATGATCAAGTGGAGGTGCTGTCCAAGATCAGTTCAGTTCCATGGTTTCAGTTCAGTCGAGGTTATGGTTCGATACTCTGTTCAGATTTCAGAAGAATTGTTCAGAAGCTAAGGAAGGTGCTGTTCGAGTTGAGTTCAGTCCAGACCAGTATCAGGGGAGGTTCTGTACAAGTCAAGATCAGTCCAGTCCAGTCCAGTCAAGGCGTCCCTTTGGTTTTGGCCAAGTCCTCTCCGATCAACCAGCGGCTTCTCGCCTAGAACACTGTGAGTTGGTTTGTTTGAATTCCACTTGGAATTTAGGGTAGATCGAGTCGCATATAGAGTAGAATGATCACGTTATTGAATGGTAGAGTTCTTAGAGTTATTTTATTTATGGAACCGGACTCAGTTTAGCAAGGGCTAAGCTGAGATGAATGGAATTAAGACTAAGTTAATAACCTGACTAGGACTAGGGCTAGGATGCATCATGTTTTCTATTCTTGCGTGTTGATATGGTTGAGTGCAGTTTCCCGTTATCTTTAAGGATAGTTTCATAGCAGGAGGCTAGACTATATGGATAACGGTTTGATTTATTTGTTTAGTATTGATATTATTGTTTAGTTATTAGTACTAAGGGTCTTAGGCCATATAGGCCGGACTACTGGTACTATTGGTTTGTGTTGTAGAGTCGAGTGTCTAGTTAGGATCTGGAACTTTGGCTTTAGGTTAGGTTCTAGATTGAGTTTGTTTTGTTGTGAGTGTGCCGACAGTATGTGCGTGACCCGCCCATACTAGGCTTGTGTAGGGGTGATTAGTGTTTCCTCGGCCTCGTACCCAGCGGGTTCAAGGAAACCCCTTATTCGCTGGATCGGGAAGACTCAGAGAGACGGGATCATGGCCTATGGCTGAGTGATTACACTACGGTGTAATGTGGCAGTGACCCGAAGGACTGTGGGCTGTCGTGCGGTGACCCGAAGGACTGTGGGCCGCGGTCGGTTGAAAGTTCCTTCTTCTGGCCTTTGTGGTAGGGAGATAGGATATTGCCGATAGAGAGGAGGAACACGATGTCACCAGGGCCCAGGTTAGAGTGTTGTGTTAGTGTGTCGTAGAGGGTTATGGGATCCTCGAGTTAGGGTAGCACCGATATACGGTGTTACGTGTTAGATCGAGTCGTAGTTATAGTTATTATTGTGATTGTGGTTGATTGATTTGCTTGCAGGTTCTGACATTAAGTCCTAAGTCTGGTTTAGGTACCGGATTCGGCTTGGTGTGTATTTGGTTATTGTAGGCCCGACGTTGTCCTGTATGTGTTTGAGGGATTGCTTGTGAAGGGTGGTGGATATTAAAGCTATGCGGTATCATTGGTTGGCCGATCATGTTCTTGTTTGATTGTTGGTCGATCGACTAGTGATACTTGGTATAGTCTAAGTGTCTAACACTACGTGAGTACTGAACTCAGGCGTATATATGGTTAACTAGGGATTGGTTGTTGACTTGTTTTTATGCAGGTTCCCGTTACTTGAAGCTAGATCATGGCAGGAGGCCAAGTCTAACTTAGTAACGGTTTGCTTAGCCTTAGCTTTTATTGCATGCTAGGGCTAGATTGATTGTTATTTTGGGTTGTTCGGGTTAGAGTCTAGGTTGCGGGTAGAGGCCGCCAGCTCACTGAGTAACATTAGGTTACTCATCCAACTCCGTTGTCCTTTTTGCAGGTCGCTTTAGGTAAGGTTGATCGGATAGCTTGGTGCTGGACGTTAGGACCGCCGGTGTAGATTTTCATGCTTTTTCTAAACGGTATTGTGGATTTGTGTTTAGTTGACTCGATTTGGCATTAGGCCGGGACCGGTCTCGAATTATATCAATGTATGGATATTTCTCGAATCAATAAAGTAATTGTTTTATATGCGCTTCATGAGTACTCTGATATTTGACTAGTCCGGTCTAACACAACGTTAGGTCGTAGTACGGGTTGAAAAGCCTTAGGCCTCGATCTAACGGAAAACGCTAACTCTAGGTACGGGTTGCAAAGCCTTGTGCCTTGACGCAGCGGGACGAGTGAGTGGATGAACTGGTCTAGGTCATGGAGTAAATCTTGTGACTCTGACCAGATCGTCCCTAACCCGTCACGTAGCGCTTTCGGACCATGGTGTTGGGTTGGACGGTCAGTCATGTTCTTGTTTGATTGTTGGCTGGCCGGTTGGCTCATTCATCTCTAACCCTGGGTGTTGGACGGTCAATCGGTCATGTTCTTGTTTGATTGTTGGCCGGTTGATCGACCATATGTCTAGGACGGTTCGGGGGTGTTACACGAGTGGCCAAAGGTCACGAGTTACCAAGGGTTGTGAGTTACCAAAGGTCACGAGTTCCAAAGGTTGTGCGTTGGCAAAGGATGTAAGTAACCAAGGGTTACGAACATCAAGAGGTACGAGGACCAAGAGGTACAAGGACCAAGAGGTACCAAGGACCGAATGGGTGCATGTTCCAAACTGTGCCTGTTGAGACAGGTCGTGTCTGTTCCTTAAGGGATCAGACCATGTCTTGTCCGTTGGGACAAGTACACGGTTCGTCTAAGCCAGGGTAAGAGTCGCAAGGTCCAATCGGCCGTTTGGCCTAACCAGATTGGGCGTGAGGCTTACTCGGCCGTTGGATCCAGGCCCAAGGCCAGATCAGGTAAGGAAGTCCGTTGGGCCATTGAGCCGGACTTCAACTAGGCCAGTCGCACCTAGATTCTATCCGGATGGACGGATTGGTCTTCGGGACGATCCGGACTGTTCGTGTGTTCTGTTTATCTATTCTGGACTGTCTATCTGATTCTAAGTCAAGGGGTGGTAGGCAGGTTCATATCTTTTTATAAGTATATTGTCCGATGTTTATCTGTGTTCTAGGAACCAAGCCAAGCATTGTAGAATCGACCAGTTCTATTCTCGGTTATGATTAATGCTTATATGGTTGTGGTTTCAGGAACTAAGGATGGTTCTGGTCAAGCCAAGGAGCCGTGAAGGCTCGGTCAGTGAGAGGCTGTGTAACGTGTGGTTAGATGATGCTAGGGATGAACTAGTGATTGTCTATGAAAAGATTAAGAAGTTGTGTATTGGATCTCATGTTTCTAAGTAATACATTTTATACACATTTATATTCCGCTGTACTATCTGTTCAATTGTTTTAGAACCTCAGATTTGAACATGACTTAGTAAAGGAAAGACTTAAAATGAATCAAACAAGCAAAGAAATTGATTAAGTAGCAAACGGGTCCAGTTTTGTCGAGAGGCCGGATTCGGGCGTTACAGAGACTGAATGAGAATGAATGAATTGACCTCTTGTCGTGCATCCTTTATATAGGCAACCAAAGGTCATGTGCAAAGGGACACATC